>NW_027485080.1:0-57949 GCF_050908995.1 Andrena cerasifolii | reverse complement strand
CAAAACGAGTAATACGAGTAAAACGAGTAATACGAGTAATACGAGTAAAACGAGTAAAACGAGTAAAACGAGTAAAACGAGTAAAACGAGTAAAACGAGTAATGCGAGTAAAACGAGTAAAACGAGTAAAACGAGTAAAACGAGTAAAACGAGTAAAACGAGTAAAACGAGTAAAACGAGTAAAACGAGTAAAACTAGTAAAACGAGTTAAACGAGTAAAACGAGTAAAACTAGTAAAACGAGTTAAACGAGTAAAACGAGTAAAACGAGTAAAACCAGTAAAACGAGTAAAACGAGTAAAACGAGTAAAACGAGTAAAACTAGTAAAACGAGCGAAACGAGTAAAACGTGCGAAACGAGTAAAACGAGCGAAACGAGTAAAACTAGTAAAACGAGTAAAACTAGTAAAACGAGTAAAACGAGTAAAACGAGTAAAACGAGTAAAACGAGTAAAACGAGAAAAAGGAGTAAAACGAGGAAAACTAGTAAAACTAGTAAAACGAGTAAAACGAGTAAAACGAGTAAAACGAGTTGAACGAGTAAAACGAGTACAACGAGTGAAACGAGTAAAACGAGTAAAACGAGTAAAACTAGTAAAACGAGTAAAACTAGTAAAACGAGTTAAACGAGTAAAACGAGTAAAACGAGTAAAACGAGTAAAACGAGTAAAACGAGAAAAAGGAGTAAAACGAGTAAAACTAGTAAAACTAGTAAAACTAGTAAAACGAGTAAAACGAGTAAAACGAGTAAAACTAGTAAAACGAGTAAAACTAGTAAAACGAGTTAAACGAGTAAAACGAGTAAAACGAGTAAAACGAGAAAAAGGAGTAAAACGAGTAAAACTAGTAAAACGAGCAAAACGAGTAAAACGAGTAAAACGAGCAAAACGAGTAAAACGAGCAAAACGAGTAATACGAGTAAAACGAGTAATACGAGTAATACGAGTAAAACGAGTAAAACGAGTAAAACGAGTAAAACGAGTAAAACGAGTAAAACGAGTAAAACGAGTAAAACGAGTAAAACGAGTAAAACGAGTAAAACGAGTAAAACGAGTAAAACGAGTAAAACGAGTAAAACAAGTAAAACGAGTAAAACGAGTAAAACGAGTAATACGAGTAAAACGAGTAAAACTAGTAAAACGAGTAAAACGAGTAAAACGAGTAAAACGAGTAAAACGAGTAAAACTAGTAAAACGAGTTAAACGAGTAAAACGAGTAAAACGAGTAAAACGAGTAAAACGAGTAAAACGAGTAAAACGAGTTAAACGAGTAAAACTAGTAAAACGAGTAAAACGAGTTGAACGAGTAAAACGAGTACAACGAGTGAAACGAGTAAAACGAGTAAAACCAGTAAAACCAGTAAAACGAGTAAAACGAGTAAAACGAGTAAAACGAGTAAAACGAGTAAAACTAGTAAAACGAGTAAAACGAGTAAAACGAGTAAAACTAGTAAAACGAGTTAAACGAGTAAAACGAGTAAAACGAGTAAAACGAGTAAAAGGAGTAAAACGAGTAAAACTAGTGAAAAGAGTAAAACGAGTGAAACGAGTAAAACGAGTAAAACGAGTAAAACGAGTAAAACTAGTAAAACGAGTACAACGAGTGAAACGAGTAAAACGAGTAAAACGAGTAAAACGAGTAAAACCAGTAAAACGAGTAAAACGAGTAAAACGAGCAAAACGAGTAAAACGAGCAAAACGAGTAAAACGAGCAAAACGAGTAAAACGAGCAAAACGAGTAAAACGAGTAAAACGAGTGAAACGAGTAAAACGAGCAAAACGAGTAATACGAGTAAAACGAGTAATACGAGTAAAACGAGTAAAACGAGTAAAACGAGTAAAACGAGTAAAACGAGTAAAACGAGTAATACGAGTAAAACGAGTAAAACTAGTAAAACGAGTAAAACGAGTAAAACGAGTAAAACGAGTAAAACGAGTAAAACGAGTAAAACGAGTAAAACGAGTAAAACGAGTAAAACGAGTAAAACTAGTAAAACGAGTTAAACGAGTAAAACGAGTAAAACGAGTAAAACCAGTAAAACGAGTAAAACGAGTAAAACGAGTAAAACGAGTAAAACGGGTAAAACGAGTAAAACGAGTAAAACGAGTAAAACGAGTAAAACGAGTTAAACGAGTAAAACTAGTAAAACGAGTAAAACGAGTTGAACGAGTAAAACGAGTACAACGAGTGAAACGAGTAAAACGAGTAAAACCAGTAAAACCAGTAAAACCAGTAAAACGAGTAAAACGAGTAAAACGAGTAAAACGAGTAAAACGAGTAAAACTAGTAAAACGAGTAAAACGAGTAAAACTAGTAAAACGAGTTAAACGAGTAAAACGAGTAAAACGAGTAATACGAGTAAAACGAGTAAAACTAGTAAAACGAGTAAAACGAGTAAAACGAGCAAAACGAGTAAAACGAGTAAAACTAGTAAAACGAGTAAAACGAGTAAAACGAGTAAAACGAGTAAAACGAGTAAAACTAGTAAAACGAGTTAAACGAGTAAAACGAGTAAAACGAGTAAAACGAGTAAAAGGAGTAAAACGAGTAAAACTAGTGAAAAGAGTAAAACGAGTGAAACGAGTAAAACGAGTAAAACGAGTAAAACGAGTAAAACTAGTAAAACGAGTACAACGAGTGAAACGAGTAAAACGAGTAAAACGAGTAAAACGAGTAAAACCAGTAAAACGAGTAAAACGAGTAAAACGAGCAAAACGAGTAAAACGAGCAAAACGAGTAAAACGAGCAAAACGAGTAAAACGAGCAAAACGAGTAAAACGAGTAAAACGAGTGAAACGAGTAAAACGAGCAAAACGAGTAATACGAGTAAAACGAGTAATACGAGTAAAACGATTAAAACGAGTAAAACGAGTAAAACGAGTAATACGAGTAAAACGAGTAAAACTAGTAAAACGAGTAAAACGAGTAAAACGAGTAAAACGAGTAAAACGAGTAAAACGAGTAAAACGAGTAAAACTAGTAAAACGAGTAAAACTAGTAAAACGAGTAAAACGAGTAAAACCAGTAAAACGAGTAAAACGAGTAAAACGAGTAAAACGAGTAAAACGAGTAAAACGAGTAAAACGAGTAAAACGAGTAAAACGAGTTAAACGAGTAAAACTAGTAAAACGAGTAAAACGAGTTGAACGAGTAAAACGAGTACAACGAGTGAAACGAGTAAAACGAGTAAAACCAGTAAAACCAGTAAAACGAGTAAAACGAGTAAAACGAGTAAAACGAGTAAAACTAGTAAAACGAGTAAAACGAGTAAAACTAGTAAAACGAGTTAAACGAGTTAAACGAGTAAAACGAGTAAAACGAGTAAAACGAGTAAAAGGAGTAAAACGAGTAAAACTAGTGAAAAGAGTAAAACGAGTGAAACGAGTAAAACGAGTAAAACGAGTAAAACTAGTAAAACGAGTACAACGAGTGAAACGAGTAAAACGAGTAAAACGAGTAAAACGAGTAAAACCAGTAAAACGAGTAAAACGAGTAAAACGAGCAAAACGAGTAAAACGAGCAAAACGAGTAAAACGAGCAAAACGAGTAAAACGAGCAAAACGAGTAAAACGAGTAAAACGAGTGAAACGAGTAAAACGAGCAAAACGAGTAATACGAGTAAAACGAGTAATACGAGTAATACGAGTAAAACGAGTAAAACGAGTAAAACGAGTAAAACGAGTAAAACGAGTAATACGAGTAAAACGAGTAAAACTAGTAAAACGAGTAAAACGAGTAAACGAGTAAAACGAGTAAAACGAGTAAAACGAGTAAAACTAGTAAAACGAGTTAAACGAGTAAAACGAGTAAAACGAGTAAAACCAGTAAAACGAGTAAAACGAGTAAAACGAGTAAAACGAGTAAAACGAGTAAAACTAGTAAAACGAGTAAAACTAGTAAAACTAGTGAAAAGAGTAAAACGAGTGAGACGAGTAAAACGAGTTAAACGAGTAAAACGAGTAAAACTAGTAAAACGAGTAAAAGGAGTATAACGAGTAAAACTAGTGAAAAGAGTAAAACGAGTGAAACGAGTAAAACGAGTAAAACGAGTAAAACGAGTAAAACGAGTAAAACTAGTGAGACGAGTAAAACGAGTGAAACGAGTGAAACGAGTAAAACGAGTGAAACGAGTAAAACGAGTAAAACGAGTAAAACGAGTAAAACGAGTAAAACGAGTAAAACGAGTAAAACGAGTAAAACGAGTAAAACTAGTAAAACGAGTAAAACTAGTAAAACGAATAAAACGAGTAAAACGAGTGAAACGAGTAAAACGAGTGAAACGAGTGAAACGAGTGAAACGAGCGAAACGAGTAAAACGAGCGAAACGAGTAAAACGAGCGAAACGAGTAAAACGAGCGAAACGAGTAAAACGAGCGAAACGAGTAAAACGAGCGAAACGAGTAAAACGAGCGAAACGAGTAAAACGAGCGAAACGAGTAAAACGAGGAAAGCGAGTAAAACGAGCAAAACGAGTAAAACGAGCAAAACGAGTAAAACGAGCGAAACGAGTAAAACGAGGAAAGCGAATAAAACGAGTAGAACGAGTAAAACGAGTAAAACGAGCAAAACGAGTAAAACGAGTAAAACTAGTAAAACGAGTACAACGAGTGAAACGAGTAAAACGAGTAAAACGAGTAAAACGAGTAAAACGAGTAAAACCAGTAAAACGAGTAAAACGAGTAAAACGAGCAAAACGAGTAAAACGAGCAAAACGAGTAAAACGAGCAAAACGAGCAAAACGAGTAAAACGAGTAAAACGAGGGAAACGAGTACAACGAGTGAAACGAGTAAAACGAGTAAAACGAGTAAAACGAGTAAAACGAGTAAAACCAGTAAAACGAGTAAAACGAGTAAAACGAGCAAAACGAGCAAAACGAGCAAAACGAGTGAAACGAGTAAAACGAGCGAAACGAGTAAAACGAGCGAAACGAGTAAAACGAGCGAAACGAGTAAAACGAGCGAAACGAGTAAAACGAGCGAAACTAGTAAAACGAGCGAAACGAGTAAAACGAGTAAAACTAGTAAAACGAGTAAAACTAGTAAAACGAGTGAAACGAGTAAAACGAGTGAAACGAGCGAAACGAGTGAAACGAGCGAAACGAGTAAAACGAGCGAAACGAGTAAAACGAGCGAAACGAGTAAAACGAGCGAAACGAGTAAAACGAGCGAAACGAGTAAAACGAGCGAAACGAGTAAAACGAGCGAAACGAGTAAAACGAGCGAAACGAGTGAAACGAGCGAAACGAGTGAAACGAGTAAAACGAGCGAAACGAGTAAAACGAGCGAAACGAGTAAAACGAGCGAAACGAGTGAAACGAGTGAAACGAGCGAAACGAGTAAAACGAGCGAAACGAGTAAAACGAGCGAAACGAGTAAAACGAGCGAAACGAGTAAAACGAGCGAAACGAGTAAAACGAGCGAAACGAGTAAAACGAGGAAAGCGAGTAAAACGAGCGAAACGAGTAAAACGAGCGAAACGAGTAAAACGAGCGAAACGAGTAAAACGAGTAAAACGAGTAAAACGAGTAAAACTAGTAAAACGAGTAAAACGAGCGAAACGAGTAAAACGAGCGAAACGAGTAAAACGAGCGAAACGAGTAAAACGAGGAAAGCGAGTAAAACGAGCAAAACGAGTAAAACGAGCAAAACGAGTAAAACGAGCAAAACGAGTAAAACGAGCGAAACGAGTAAAACGAGGAAAGCGAATAAAACGAGTAGAACGAGTAAAACGAGTAAAACGAGCAAAACGAGTAAAACGAGTAAAACTAGTAAAACGAGTACAACGAGTGAAACGAGTAAAACGAGTAAAACGAGTAAAACGAGTAAAACCAGTAAAACGAGTAAAACGAGTAAAACGAGCAAAACGAGTAAAACGAGTAAAACGAGTAAAACTAGTAAAACGAGTAAAACGAGTTAAACGAGTAAAACTAGTAAAACGAGTAAAACGAGTTGAACGAGTAAAACGAGTAAAACGAGTTGAACGAGTAAAACGAGTAAAACGAGTTAAACGAGTAAAACGAGTAAAACGAGTAAAACGAGAAAAAGGAGTAAAACGAGTAAAACTAGTAAAACTAGTAAAACGAGTAAAACGAGTAAAACGAGTTGAACGAGTAAAACGAGTAAAACGAGTAAAACTAGTGAGACGAGTAAAACGAGTGAAACGAGTAAAACGAGTAAAACGAGTAAAACGAGTAAAACGAGTAAAACTAGTAAAACGAGTTAAACGAGTAAAACGAGTAAAACGAGTAAAACGAGAAAAAGGAGTAAAAGGAGTAAAACGAGTAAAACTAGTGAAAAGAGTAAAACGAGTGAAACGAGCAAAACGAGTAAAACGAGTAAAACGAGCAAAACGAGTAATACGAGTAAAACGAGTAATACGAGTAATACGAGTAAAACGAGTAAAACGAGTAAAACGAGTAAAACGAGTAAAACGAGTAATACGAGTAAAACGAGTAAAACGAGTAAAACGAGTAAAACGAGTAAAACGAGTAAAACGAGTAAAACGAGTAAAACGAGTAAAACTAGTAAAACGAGTTAAACGAGTAAAACGAGTAAAACGAGTAAAACCAGTAAAACGAGAAAAACGAGTAAAACGAGTAAAACGAGTAAAACGAGTAAAACGAGTAAAACGAGTAAAACTAGTAAAACGAGTAAAACTAGTAAAACGAGTTTAACGAGTAAAACGAGTAAAACGAGTAAAACGAGTAAAACGAGTAAAACGAGTAAAACTAGTGAGACGAGTAAAACGAGTGAAACGAGTGAAACGAGTAAAACGAGCGAAACGAGTAAAACGAGCGAAACGAGTAAAACGAGCGAAACGAGTAAAACGAGCGAAACGAGTAAAACGTGCGAAACGAGTAAAACGAGCGAAACGAGTAAAACGAGCGAAACGAGTAAAACGAGTAAAACGAGTAAAACGAGTAAAACGAGTAAAACGAGCAAAACGAGTAAAACGAGCAAAGCGAGTAAAACGAGCAAAACGAGTAAAACGAGCAAAACGAGTAAAACGAGCAAAACGAGTAAAACGAGCAAAACGAGTAAAACGAGCAAAACGAGTAAAACGAGCAAAACGAGTAAAACGAGCAAAACGAGGAAAACTAGTAAAACGAGTAAAACGAGTAAAACGAGTAAAACGAGTAAAACGAGTAAAACGAGTAATACGAGTAATACGAGTAAAACGAGTAAAACGAGTGAAACGAGTAAAACGAGTAAAACGAGTAAAACGAGTAAAACGAGTAAAACTAGTAAAACGAGTAAAACGAGTAAAACGAGTTAAACGAGTAAAACTAGTAAAACGAGTAAAACGAGTTGAACGAGTAAAACGAGTACAACGAGTGAAACGAGTAAAACGAGTAAAACGAGTAAAACCAGTAAAACGAGTAAAACGAGTAAAATAAGTAAAACGAGTAAAACGAGTAAAACGAGTAAAACTAGTAAAACGAGTAAAACTAGTAAAACGAGTTAAACGAGTAAAACGAGTAAAACGAGTAAAACGAGAAAAAGGAGTAAAACGAGTAAAACTAGTAAAACTAGTAAAACGAGTAAAACGAGTAAAACGAGTTGAACGAGTAAAACGAGTACAACGAGTGAAACGAGTAAAACGAGTAAAACGAGTAATACGAGTAAAACGAGTAAAACGAGTAAAACGAGTAAAACGAGTAAAACTAGTAAAACGAGTTAAACGAGTAAAACGAGTAAAACGAGTAAAACGAGAAAAAGGAGTAAAAGGAGTAAAACGAGTAAAACTAGTGAAAAGAGTAAAACGAGTGAAACGAGTAAAACGAGTAAAACGAGTAAAACTAGTAAAACGAGTAAAACGAGTAAAACGAGTAAAATGAGTAAAACGAGTAAAACGAGTAAAAGGAGAAAAACGAGTAAAACGAGTAAAACGAGTAAAACGAGTAAAACGAGTAAAACGATTTAAACGAGTAAAACTAGTAAAACGAGTAAAACGAGTTGAACGAGTAAAACGAGTACAACGAGTGAAACGAGTAAAACCAGTAAAACGAGTAAAACGAGTAAAACGAGTAAAACGAGTAAAACGAGTAAAACGAGTAAAACGAGTAAAACGAGTAAAACTAGTAAAACGAGTAAAACTAGTAAAACGAGTTTAACGAGTAAAACGAGTAAAACGAGTAAAACTAGTGAGACGAGTAAAACGAGTGAAACGAGTGAAACGAGTAAAACGAGCGAAACGAGTAAAACGAGAAAAAGGAGTAAAACGAGTAAAACTAGTAAAACTAGTAAAACGAGTAAAACGAGTAAAACGAGTTGAACGAGTAAAACGAGTACAACGAGTGAAACGAGTAAAACGAGTAAAACGAGTAATACGAGTAAAACGAGTAAAACGAGTAAAACGAGTAAAACGAGTAAAACGAGTAAAACTAGTAAAACGAGTTAAACGAGTAAAACGAGTAAAACGAGTAAAACGAGAAAAAGGAGTAAAAGGAGTAAAACGAGTAAAACTAGTAAAACGAGTAAAACGAGTGAAACGAGCAAAACGAGTAAAACGAGTAAAACGAGTGAAACGAGTAAAACGAGCAAAACGAGTAATACGAGTAAAACGAGTAATACGAGTAATACGAGTAAAACGAGTAAAACGAGTAAAACGAGCGAAACGAGTAAAACGAGGAAAGCGAGTAAAACTAGTAAAACGAGTAAAACGAGTTAAACGAGTAAAACGAGTAAAACGAGTAAAACGAGTAAAACTAGTAAAACGAGTAAAACTAGTAAAACGAGTTTAACGAGTAAAACGAGTAAAACGAGTAAAACTAGTGAGACGAGTAAAACGAGTGAAACGAGTGAAACGAGTAAAACGAGCGAAACGAGTAAAACGAGAAAAAGGAGTAAAACGAGTAAAACTAGTAAAACTAGTAAAACGAGTAAAACGAGTAAAACGAGTTGAACGAGTAAAACGAGTACAACGAGTGAAACGAGTAAAACGAGTAAAACGAGTAATACGAGTAAAACGAGTAAAACGAGTAAAACGAGTAAAACGAGTAAAACGAGTAAAACGAGTAAAACTAGTAAAACGAGTTAAACGAGTAAAACGAGTAAAACGAGTAAAACGAGAAAAAGGAGTAAAAGGAGTAAAACGAGTAAAACTAGTAAAACGAGTAAAACGAGTAAAACGAGCAAAACGAGTAAAACGAGTAAAACTAGTAAAACGAGTACAACGAGTGAAACGAGTAAAACGAGTAAAACGAGTAAAACGAGTAAAACCAGTAAAACGAGTAAAACGAGTAAAACGAGCAAAACGAGTAAAACGAGTAAAACGAGTAAAACTAGTAAAACGAGTAAAACGAGTTAAACGAGTAAAACTAGTAAAACGAGTAAAACGAGTTGAACGAGTAAAACGAGTAAAACGAGTTGAACGAGTAAAACGAGTAAAACGAGTTAAACGAGTAAAACGAGTAAAACGAGTAAAACGAGAAAAAGGAGTAAAACGAGTAAAACTAGTAAAACTAGTAAAACGAGTAAAACGAGTAAAACGAGTTGAACGAGTAAAACGAGTAAAACGAGTAAAACTAGTGAGACGAGTAAAACGAGTGAAACGAGTAAAACGAGTAAAACGAGTAAAACGAGTAAAACGAGTAAAACTAGTAAAACGAGTTAAACGAGTAAAACGAGTAAAACGAGTAAAACGAGAAAAAGGAGTAAAAGGAGTAAAACGAGTAAAACTAGTGAAAAGAGTAAAACGAGTGAAACGAGCAAAACGAGTAAAACGAGTAAAACGAGCAAAACGAGTAATACGAGTAAAACGAGTAATACGAGTAATACGAGTAAAACGAGTAAAACGAGTAAAACGAGTAAAACGAGTAATACGAGTAAAACGAGTAAAACGAGTAAAACGAGTAAAACGAGTAAAACGAGTAAAACGAGTAAAACGAGTAAAACTAGTAAAACGAGTTAAACGAGTAAAACGAGTAAAACGAGTAAAACCAGTAAAACGAGAAAAACGAGTAAAACGAGTAAAACGAGTAAAACGAGTAAAACGAGTAAAACGAGTAAAACTAGTAAAACGAGTAAAACTAGTAAAACGAGTTTAACGAGTAAAACGAGTAAAACGAGTAAAACGAGTAAAACGAGTAAAACTAGTGAGACGAGTAAAACGAGTGAAACGAGTGAAACGAGTAAAACGAGTAAAACGAGCGAAACGAGTAAAACGAGCGAAACGAGTAAAACGAGCGAAACGAGTAAAACGAGCGAAACGAGTAAAACGTGCGAAACGAGTAAAACGAGCGAAACGAGTAAAACGAGCGAAACGAGTAAAACGAGTAAAACGAGTAAAACGAGTAAAACGAGTAAAACGAGCAAAACGAGTAAAACGAGCAAAGCGAGTAAAACGAGCAAAGCGAGTAAAACGAGCAAAACGAGTAAAACGAGCAAAACGAGTAAAACGAGCAAAACGAGTAAAACGAGCAAAACGAGTAAAACGAGCAAAACGAGTAAAACGAGCAAAACGAGTAAAACGAGCAAAACGAGTAAAACGAGCAAAACGAGGAAAACTAGTAAAACGAGTAAAACGAGTAAAACGAGTAAAACGAGTAAAACGAGTAATACGAGTAATACGAGTAAAACGAGTAAAACGAGTGAAACGAGTAAAACGAGTAAAACGAGTAAAACGAGTAAAACGAGTAAAACTAGTAAAACGAGTAAAACGAGTAAAACGAGTAAAACGAGTAAAACGAGTTAAACGAGTAAAACTAGTAAAACGAGTAAAACGAGTTGAACGAGTAAAACGAGTACAACGAGTGAAACGAGTAAAACGAGTAAAACGAGTAAAACCAGTAAAACGAGTAAAACGAGTAAAATAAGTAAAACGAGTAAAACGAGTAAAACGAGTAAAACTAGTAAAACGAGTAAAACTAGTAAAACGAGTTAAACGAGTAAAACGAGTAAAACGAGTAAAACGAGAAAAAGGAGTAAAACGAGTAAAACTAGTAAAACTAGTAAAACGAGTAAAACGAGTAAAACGAGTAAAACGAGTTGAACGAGTAAAACGAGTACAACGAGTGAAACGAGTAAAACGAGTAAAACGAGTAATACGAGTAAAACGAGTAAAACGAGTAAAACGAGTAAAACGAGTAAAACTAGTAAAACGAGTTAAACGAGTAAAACGAGTAAAACGAGTAAAACGAGAAAAAGGAGTAAAAGGAGTAAAACGAGTAAAACTAGTGAAAAGAGTAAAACGAGTGAAACGAGTAAAACGAGTAAAACGAGTAAAACTAGTAAAACGAGTAAAACGAGTAAAACGAGTAAAATGAGTAAAACTAGTAAAACGAGTAAAACGAGTAAAACGAGTAAAATGAGTAAAACGAGTAAAACGAGTAAAAGGAGAAAAACGAGTAAAACGAGTAAAACGAGTAAAACGAGTAAAACGAGTAAAACGATTTAAACGAGTAAAACTAGTAAAACGAGTAAAACGAGTTGAACGAGTAAAACGAGTACAACGAGTGAAACGAGTAAAACCAGTAAAACGAGTAAAACGAGTAAAACGAGTAAAACGAGTAAAACGAGTAAAACGAGTAAAACGAGTAAAACGAGTAAAACTAGTAAAACGAGTAAAACTAGTAAAACGAGTTTAACGAGTAAAACGAGTAAAACGAGTAAAACTAGTGAGACGAGTAAAACGAGTGAAACGAGTGAAACGAGTAAAACGAGCGAAACGAGTAAAACGAGAAAAAGGAGTAAAACGAGTAAAACTAGTAAAACTAGTAAAACGAGTAAAACGAGTAAAACGAGTTGAACGAGTAAAACGAGTACAACGAGTGAAACGAGTAAAACGAGTAAAACGAGTAATACGAGTAAAACGAGTAAAACGAGTAAAACGAGTAAAACGAGTAAAACGAGTAAAACTAGTAAAACGAGTTAAACGAGTAAAACGAGTAAAACGAGTAAAACGAGAAAAAGGAGTAAAAGGAGTAAAACGAGTAAAACTAGTGAAAAGAGTAAAACGAGTGAAACGAGCAAAACGAGTAAAACGAGTAAAACGAGTGAAACGAGTAAAACGAGCAAAACGAGTAATACGAGTAAAACGAGTAATACGAGTAATACGAGTAAAACGAGTAAAACGAGTAAAACGAGTAAAACGAGTAAAACGAGTAAAACGAGTAAAACGAGTAATACGAGTAAAACGAGTAAAACGAGCGAAACGAGTAAAACGAGTAAAACGAGTAAAACGAGTAAAACGAGTAAAACGAGCAAAACGAGTAAAACGAGCAAAGCGAGTAAAACGAGCAAAGCGAGTAAAACGAGCAAAACGAGTAAAACGAGCAAAACGAGTAAAACGAGCAAAACGAGTAAAACGAGCAAAACGAGTAAAACGAGCAAAACGAGTAAAACGAGCAAAACGAGTAAAACGAGCAAAACGAGTAAAACGAGCAAAACGAGGAAAACTAGTAAAACGAGTAAAACGAGTAAAACGAGTAAAACGAGTAAAACGAGTAATACGAGTAATACGAGTAAAACGAGTAAAACGAGTGAAACGAGTAAAACGAGTAAAACGAGTAAAACGAGTAAAACGAGTAAAACTAGTAAAACGAGTAAAACGAGTAAAACGAGTAAAACGAGTAAAACGAGTTAAACGAGTAAAACTAGTAAAACGAGTAAAACGAGTTGAACGAGTAAAACGAGTACAACGAGTGAAACGAGTAAAACGAGTAAAACGAGTAAAACCAGTAAAACGAGTAAAACGAGTAAAATAAGTAAAACGAGTAAAACGAGTAAAACGAGTAAAACTAGTAAAACGAGTAAAACTAGTAAAACGAGTTAAACGAGTAAAACGAGTAAAACGAGTAAAACGAGAAAAAGGAGTAAAACGAGTAAAACTAGTAAAACTAGTAAAACGAGTAAAACGAGTAAAACGAGTAAAACGAGTTGAACGAGTAAAACGAGTACAACGAGTGAAACGAGTAAAACGAGTAAAACGAGTAATACGAGTAAAACGAGTAAAACGAGTAAAACGAGTAAAACGAGTAAAACTAGTAAAACGAGTTAAACGAGTAAAACGAGTAAAACGAGTAAAACGAGAAAAAGGAGTAAAAGGAGTAAAACGAGTAAAACTAGTGAAAAGAGTAAAACGAGTGAAACGAGTAAAACGAGTAAAACGAGTAAAACTAGTAAAACGAGTAAAACGAGTAAAACGAGTAAAATGAGTAAAACGAGTAAAACGAGTAAAAGGAGAAAAACGAGTAAAACGAGTAAAACGAGTAAAACGAGTAAAACGAGTAAAACGATTTAAACGAGTAAAACTAGTAAAACGAGTAAAACGAGTTGAACGAGTAAAACGAGTACAACGAGTGAAACGAGTAAAACCAGTAAAACGAGTAAAACGAGTAAAACGAGTAAAACGAGTAAAACGAGTAAAACGAGTAAAACGAGTAAAACGAGTAAAACGAGTAAAACTAGTAAAACGAGTAAAACTAGTAAAACGAGTTTAACGAGTAAAACGAGTAAAACGAGTAAAACTAGTGAGACGAGTAAAACGAGTGAAACGAGTGAAACGAGTAAAACGAGCGAAACGAGTAAAACGAGAAAAAGGAGTAAAACGAGTAAAACTAGTAAAACTAGTAAAACGAGTAAAACGAGTAAAACGAGTTGAACGAGTAAAACGAGTACAACGAGTGAAACGAGTAAAACGAGTAAAACGAGTAATACGAGTAAAACGAGTAAAACGAGTAAAACGAGTAAAACGAGTAAAACGAGTAAAACTAGTAAAACGAGTTAAACGAGTAAAACGAGTAAAACTAGTAAAACTAGTAAAACGAGTAAAACGAGTAAAACGAGTAAAACGAGTAAAACGAGTAAAACGAGTAAAACGAGTAAAACGAGTAAAACGAGTGAAACGAGTAAAACGAGTAAAACGAGTAAAACTAGTAAAACGAGTTAAACGAGTAAAACGAGTAAAACGAGTAAAACCAGTAAAACGAGTAAAACGAGTAAAACGAGTAAAACGAGTAAAACGAGTAAAACGAGTAAAACGAGTAAAACGAGTAAAACGAGTAAAACGAGTAAAACTAGTAAAACGAGTAAAACTAGTAAAACGAGTTTAACGAGTAAAACGAGTAAAACGAGTAAAACGAGTAAAACGAGTAAAACGAGTGAAACGAGTAAAACGAGTAAAACGAGTAAAACTAGTAAAACGAGTTAAACGAGTAAAACGAGTAAAACGAGTAAAACCAGTAAAACGAGTAAAACGAGTAAAACGAGTAAAACGAGTAAAACGAGTAAAACGAGTAAAACGAGTAAAACGAGTAAAACGAGTAAAACTAGTAAAACGAGTAAAACTAGTAAAACGAGTTTAACGAGTAAAACGAGTAAAACGAGTAAAACGAGTAAAACGAGTAAAACTAGTGAGACGAGTAAAACGAGTGAAACGAGTGAAACGAGTAAAACGAGTGAAACGAGTAAAACGAGCGAAACGAGTAAAACGAGCGAAACGAGTAAAACGAGCGAAACGAGTAAAACGAGTAAAACGAGCGAAACGAGTAAAACGAGTAAAACGAGTAAAACGAGTAAAACGAGCAAAACGAGTAAAACGAGCAAAACGAGTAAAACGAGCAAAACCAGTAAAACGAGTAAAACGAGTAAAACGAGTAAAACGAGTAAAACGAGTAAAACGAGTAAAACTAGTAAAACGAGTAAAACTAGTAAAACGAGTTAAACGAGTAAAACGAGTAAAACGAGTAAAACGAGAAAAAGGAGTAAAACGAGTAAAACTAGTAAAACTAGTAAAACGAGTAAAACGAGTAAAACGAGTAAAACGAGTTGAACGAGTAAAACGAGTACAACGAGTGAAACGAGTAAAACGAGTAAAACGAGTAATACGAGTAAAACGAGTAAAACGAGTAAAACGAGTAAAACGAGTAAAACGAGTAAAACGAGTAAAACTAGTAAAACGAGTTAAACGAGTAAAACGAGTAAAACGAGTAAAACGAGAAAAAGGAGTAAAAGGAGTAAAACGAGTAAAACTAGTGAAAAGAGTAAAACGAGTGAAACGAGTAAAACGAGTAAAACGAGTAAAACTAGTAAAACGAGTAAAACGAGTAAAACGAGTAAAATGAGTAAAACGAGTAAAACGAGTAAAAGGAGAAAAACGAGTAAAACGAGTACAACGAGTAAAACGAGTAAAACGATTTAAACGAGTAAAACTAGTAAAACGAGTAAAACGAGTTGAACGAGTAAAACGAGTACAACGAGTGAAACGAGTAAAACGAGTGAAACGAGTAAAACGAGTAAAACGAGTAAAACGAGTAAAACGAGTAAAACGAGCATAACGAGTAAAACGAGCAAAACGAGTAAAACGAGCAAAACGAGTAAAACGAGCAAAACGAGTAAAACGAGCAAAACGAGTAAAACGAGCAAAACGAGTAAAACGAGCAAAACGAGTAAAACGAGCAAAACGAGTAAAACGAGCAAAACGAGTAAAACGAGCAAAACGAGTAAAACGAGCAAAACGAGTAAAACGAGTAAAACGAGTAAAACGAGTAAAACGAGTAAAACGAGTAAAACGAGTTAAACGAGTAAAACTAGTAAAACGAGTAAAACGAGTTGAACGAGTAAAACGAGTACAACGAGTGAAACGAGTAAAACGAGTAAAACGAGTAAAACCAGTAAAACGAGTAAAACGAGTAAAACGAGTAAAACGAGTAAAACTAGTAAAACGAGTAAAACGAGTAAAACGAGTAAAACTAGTAAAACGAGTTAAACGAGTAAAACGAGTAAAACGAGTAAAACGAGAAAAAGGAGTAAAACGAGTAAAACTAGTGAAAAGAGTAAAACGAGTGAGACGAGTAAAACGAGTGAAACGAGTGAAACGAGTAAAACGAGCGAACCGAGTAAAACGAGCGAAACGAGTAAAACGAGCGAAACGAGTAAAACGAGCGAAACGAGTAAAACGAGCGAAACGAGTAAAACGAGGATAGCGAGTAAAACGAGTAGAACGAGTAAAACGAGCAAAACGAGTATAACGAGCAAAACGAGTAAAACGAGCAAAACGAGTAAAACGAGTAAAACGAGTAAAACGAGTAAAACGAGTAAAACGAATAAAACGAGTAAAACGAGTAAAACGAGTAAAACGAGTAAAACGAGTAAAACGAGTAAAACCAGTAAAACGAGTAATACGAGTAAAACGAGTAAAACGAGTAAAACGAGTAAAACGAGTAAAACTAGTAAAACGAGTAAAACTAGTAAAACGAGTTTAACGAGTAAAACGAGTAAAACGAGTAAAACGAGTAAAACTAGTGAGACGAGTAAAACGAGTGAAACGAGTGAAACGAGTAAAACGAGTGAAACGAGTAAAACGAGCGAAACGAGTAAAACGAGCGAAACGAGTAAAACGAGCGAAACGAGTAAAACGTGCGAAACGAGTAAAACGAGCGAAACGAGTAAAACGAGCGAAACGAGTAAAACGAGTAAAACGAGTAAAACGAGTAAAACGAGCAAAACGAGTAAAACGAGCAAAACGAGTAAAACGAGCAAAACGAGTAAAACGAGCAAAACGAGTAAAACGAGCAAAACGAGTAAAACGAGCAAAACGAGTAAAACGAGCAAAACGAGGAAAACTAGTAAAACGAGTAAAACGAGTAAAACGAGTAAAACGAGTAATACGAGTAATACGAGTAAAACGAGTAAAACGAGTGAAACGAGTAAAACGAGTAAAACGAGTAAAACGAGTAAAACGAGTAAAACTAGTAAAACGAGTAAAACTAGTAAAACGAGTTAAACGAGTAAAACGAGTAAAACGAGTAAAACGAGAAAAAGGAGTAAAACGAGTAAAACTAGTAAAACTAGTAAAACGAGTAAAACGAGTAAAACGAGTTGAACGAGTAAAACGAGTACAACGAGTGAAACGAGTAAAACGAGTAAAACGAGTAATACGAGTAAAACGAGTAAAACGAGTAAAACGAGTACAACGAGTGAAACGAGTAAAACGAGTAAAACGAGTAAAACCAGTAAAACCAGTAAAACGAGTAAAACGAGTAAAACGAGCAAAACGAGTAAAACGAGCAAAACGAGTAAAACGAGCAAAACGAGTAAAACGAGCAAAACGAGTAAAACGAGCAAAACGAGTAAAACGAGCAAAACGAGTAAAACGAGCAAAACGAGTAAAACGAGCAAAACGAGTAAAACGTGCAAAACGAGTAAAACGAGCAAAACGAGTAAAACGAGTAAAACGAGTAAAACGAGTAAAACGAGTAAAACGAGTAAAACGAGTTAAACAAGTAAAACTAGTAAAACGAGTAAAACGAGTTGAACGAGTAAAACGAGTACAACGAGTGAAACGAGTAAAACGAGTAAAACGAGTAAAACGAGTAAAACGAGTAAAACGAGTAAAACGAGTAAAACGAGTAAAACGAGTAAAACTAGCAAAACGAGTAAAACGAGTAAAACTAGTAAAACGAGTTAAACGAGTAAAACGAGTAAAACGAGTAAAACGAGAAAAAGGAGTAAAACGAGTAAAACTAGTGAAAAGAGTAAAACGAGTGAGACGAGTAAAACGAGTGAAACGAGTGAAACGAGTAAAACGAGCGAAACGAGTAAAACGAGCGAAACGAGTAAAACGAGCGAAACGAGTAAAACGAGCGAAACGAGTAAAACGAGCGAAACGAGTAAATCGAGCGAAACGAGTAAAACGAGGAAAGCGAGTAAAACGAGTAGAACGAGTAAAACGAGCAAAACGAGTATAACGAGCAAAACGAGTAAAACGAGCAAAACGAGTAAAACGAGCAAAACGAGTAAAACGAGTAAAACGAGTAAAACGAGTAAAACGAGTAAAACGAATAAAACGAGTAAAACGAGTAAAACGAGTAAAACGAGTAAAACGAGTAAAACGAGTAAAACCAGTAAAACGAGTAATACGAGTAAAACGAGTAAAACGAGTAAAACGAGTAAAACGAGTAAAACGAGTAAAACTAGTAAATCGAGTAAAACTAGTAAAACGAGTTAAACGAGTAAAACGAGTAAAACGAGTAAAACGAGAAAAAGGAGTAAAAGGATTAAAACGAGTAAAAGGATTAAAACGAGTAAAACTAGTGAAAAGAGTAAAACGAGTGAAACGAGTAAAACGAGTAAAACGAGTAAAACTAGTAAAACGAGTAAAACGAGTAAAACGAGTAAAATGAGTAAAACGAGTAAAACGAGTAAAAGGAGAAAAACGAGTAAAACGAGTAAAACGAGTAAAACGAGTAAAACGAGTAAAACGAGTAAAACGATTTAAACGAGTAAAACTAGTAAAACGAGTAAAACGAGTTGAACGAGTAAAACGAGTACAACGAGTGAAACGAGTAAAACGAGTAAAACGAGTAAACCGAGTAAAACCAGTAAAACGAGTAAAACGAGTAAAACGAGCAAAACGAGTAAAACGAGCAAAACGAGTAAAACGAGCAAAACGAGTAAAACGAGCAAAACGAGTAAAACGAGCAAAACGAGTAAAACGAGCAAAACGAGTAAAACGAGCAAAACGAGTAAAACGAGCAAAACGATTAAAACGCGCAAAACGAGTAAAACGAGAAAAACGAGTAAAACGAGCAAAACGAGTAAAACGAGTAAAACGAGTAAAACGAGTAAAACGAGTAAAACGAGTAAAACGAGTAAAACGAGTTAAACGAGTAAAACTAGTAAAACGAGTAAAACGAGTTGAACGAGTAAAACGAGTACAACGAGTGAAACGAGTAAAACGAGTAAAACGAGTAAAACGAGTAAAACGAGTAAAACCAGTAAAACGAGTAAAACGAGTAAAACGAGTAAAACGAGTAAAACTAGTAAAACGAGCGAAACGAGTAAAACGAGCGAAACGAGTAAAACGAGCGAAACGAGTAAAACGAGCGAAACGAGTAAAACGAGCGAAACGAGTAAAACGAGCGAAACGAGTAAAACGAGCGAAAAGAGTAAAACGAGGAAAGCGAGTAAAACGAGTAGAACGAGTAAAACGAGCAAAACGAGTAAAACGAGCAAAACGAGTAAAACGAGCAAAACGAGTAAAACGAGTAAAACGAGTAAAACGAGTAAAACGAGTAAAACGAGTAAAACGAGTAAAACGAATAAAACGAGTAAAACGAGTAAAACGAGTAAAACGAGTAAAACGAGTAAGACGAGTAAAACGAGTAAAACGAGTAAAACGAGTGAAACGAGTAAAACGAGTAAAACGAGTAAAACGAGTAAAACGAGTAAAACTAGTAAAACGAGTAAAACTAGTAAAACGAGTAAAACGAGTTGAACGAGTAAAACGAGTACAACGAGTGAAACGAGTAAAACGAGTGAAACGAGTACAACGAGTGAAACGAGTAAAACGAGTAAAACGAGTAAAACGAGTAAAACCAGTAAAACGAGTAAAACGAGTAAAACGAGTAAAACGAGTAAAACGAGTAAAACGAGTAAAACGAGCAAAACGAGTAAAACGAGCAAAACGAGTAAAACGAGCAAAACGAGTAAAACGAGCAAAACGAGTAAAACGAGCAAAACGAGTAAAACGAGCAAAACGAGTAAAACGAGCAAAACGAGTAAATCGAGCGAAACGAGTAAAACGAGGAAAGCGAGTAAAACGAGTACAACGAGTGAAACGAGTAAAACGAGTAAAACGAGTAAAACGAGTAAAACGAGTAAAACGAGTAAAACGAGTAAAACGAGTAAAACTAGCAAAACGAGTAAAACGAGTAAAACTAGTAAAACGAGTTAAACGAGTAAAACGAGTAAAACGAGTAAAACGAGAAAAAGGAGTAAAACGAGTAAAACTAGTGAAAAGAGTAAAACGAGTGAGACGAGTAAAACGAGTGAAACGAGTGAAACGAGTAAAACGAGCGAAACGAGTAAAACGAGCGAAACGAGTAAAACGAGCGAAACGAGTAAAACGAGCGAAACGAGTAAAACGAGCGAAACGAGTAAAACGAGCGAAACGAGTAAAACGAGCGAAACGAGTAAAACGAGCGAAAAGAGTAAAACGAGGAAAGCGAGTAAAACGAGTAGAACGAGTAAAACGAGCAAAACGAGTAAAACGAGCAAAACGAGTAAAACGAGCAAAACGAGTAAAACGAGTAAAACGAGTAAAACGAGTAAAACGAGTAAAACGAGTGAAACGAGTAAAACGAGTAAAACGAGTAAAACGAGTAAAACGAGTAAAACTAGTAAAACGAGTAAAACGAGTAAAACGAGTAAAACGAGTTAAACGAGTAAAACTAGTAAAACGAGTAAAACGAGTAAAACGAGTAAAACGAGTAAAACTAGTAAAACGAGTAAAACGAGTAAAACGAGTAAAACGAGTTAAACGAGTAAAACTAGTAAAACGAGTAAAACGAGTTGAACGAGTAAAACGAGTACAACGAGTGAAACGAGTAAAACGAGTAAAACGAGTAAAACGAGTAAAACCAGTAAAACGAGTAAAACGAGTAAAACGAGTAAAACGAGTAAAACGAGTAAAACGAGTAAAACGAGTAAAACTAGTAAAACGTGTAAAACTAGTAAAACGAGTTAAACGAGTAAAACGAGTAAAACGAGTAAAACGAGAAAAAGGAGTAAAACGAGTAAAACTAGTAAAACTAGTAAAACGAGTAAAACGAGTAAAACGAGTTGAACGAGTAAAACGAGTACAACGAGTGAAACGAGTAAAACGAGTAAAACGAGTAAAACGAGTAAAACGAGTAAAACGAGTAAAACTAGTAAAACTAGTAAAACGAGTTAAACGAGTAAAACGAGTAAAACGAGTAAAACGAGAAAAAGGAGTAAAAGGAGTAAAACGAGTAAAACTAGTGAAAAGAGTAAAACGAGTGAAACGAGTAAAACGAGTAAAACGAGTAAAACTAGTAAAACTAGTAAAACGAGTAAAACGAGTAAAACGAGTAAAATGAGTAAAACGAGTAAAACGAGTAAAAGGAGAAAAACGAGTAAAACGAGTAAAACGAGTAAAACGATTTAAACGAGTAAAACTAGTAAAACGAGTAAAACGAGTTGAACGAGTAAAACGAGTACAACGAGTGAAACGAGTAAAACGAGTGAAACGAGTAAAACGAGTAAAACCAGTAAAACGAGTAAAACGAGTAAAACGAGCAAAACGAGTAAAACGAGCAAAACGAGTAAAGCGAGTAAAACGAGCAAAACGAGTAAAGCGAGCAAAACGAGTAAAACGAGCAAAACGAGTAAAACGAGCAAAACGAGTAAAACGAGCAAAACGAGTAAAACGAGCAAAACGAGTAAAACGAGCAAAACGAGTAAAACGAGCAAAACGAGTAAAACGAGCAAAACGAGTAAATCGAGCGAAACGAGTAAAACGAGGAAAGCGAGTAAAACGAGTACAACGAGTGAAACGAGTAAAACGAGTAAAACGAGTAAAACGAGTAAAACGAGTAAAACGAGTAAAACGAGTAAAACGAGTAAAACTAGCAAAACGAGTAAAACGAGTAAAACTAGTAAAACGAGTTAAACGAGTAAAACGAGTAAAACGAGTAAAACGAGAAAAAGGAGTAAAACGAGTAAAACTAGTGAAAAGAGTAAAACGAGTGAGACGAGTAAAACGAGTGAAACGAGTGAAACGAGTAAAACGAGCGAAACGAGTAAAACGAGCGAAACGAGTAAAACGAGCGAAACGAGTAAAACGAGCGAAACGAGTAAAACGAGCGAAACGAGTAAAACGAGCGAAACGAGTAAAACGAGCGAAACGAGTAAAACGAGCGAAACGAGTAAATCGAGCGAAACGAGTAAAACGAGGAAAGCGAGTAAAACGAGTAGAACGAGTAAAACGAGCAAAACGAGTATAACGAGCAAAACGAGTAAAACGAGCAAAACGAGTAAAACGAGTAAAACGAGTAAAACGAGTAAAACGAGTAAAACGAATAAAACGAGTAAAACGAGTAAAACGAGTAAAACGAGTAAAACGAGTAAAACGAGTAAAACCAGTAAAACCAGTAAAACGAGTAATACGAGTAAAACGAGTAAAACGAGTAAAACGAGTAAAACGAGTAAAACTAGTAAATCGAGTAAAACTAGTAAAACGAGTTAAACGAGTAAAACGAGTAAAACGAGTAAAACGAGAAAAAGGAGTAAAAGGATTAAAACGAGTAAAACTAGTGAAAAGAGTAAAACGAGTGAAACGAGTAAAACGAGTAAAACGAGTAAAACTAGTAAAACGAGTAAAACGAGTAAAACGAGTAAAATGAGTAAAACGAGTAAAACGAGTAAAAGGAGAAAAACGAGTAAAACGAGTAAAACGAGTAAAACGAGTAAAACGAGTAAAACGAGTAAAACGATTTAAACGAGTAAAACTAGTAAAACGAGTAAAACGAGTTGAACGAGTAAAACGAGTACAACGAGTGAAACGAGTAAAACGAGTAAAACGAGTAAACCGAGTAAAACCAGTAAAACGAGTAAAACGAGTAAAACGAGCAAAACGAGTAAAACGAGCAAAACGAGTAAAACGAGCAAAACGAGTAAAACGAGCAAAACGAGTAAAACGAGCAAAACGAGTAAAACGAGCAAAACGAGTAAAACGAGCAAAACGATTAAAACGCGCAAAACGAGTAAAACGAGAAAAACGAGTAAAACGAGCAAAACGAGTAAAACGAGTAAAACGAGTAAAACGAGTAAAACGAGTAAAACGAGTAAAACGAGTAAAACGAGTTAAACGAGTAAAACTAGTAAAACGAGTAAAACGAGTTGAACGAGTAAAACGAGTACAACGAGTGAAACGAGTAAAACGAGTAAAACGAGTAAAACCAGTAAAACGAGTAAAACGAGTAAAACGAGTAAAACGAGTAAAACGAGTAAAACTAGTAAAACGAGTAAAACGAGTAAAACTAGTAAAACGAGTTAAACGAGTTAAACGAGTAAAACGAGTAAAACGAGTAAAACGAGAAAAAGGAGTAAAACGAGTAAAACTAGTGAAAAGAGTAAAACGAGTGAGACGAGTAAAACGAGTGAAACGAGTGAAACGAGTAAAACGAGCGAAACGAGTAAAACGAGCGAAACGAGTAAAACGAGCGAAACGAGTAAAACGAGCGAAACGAGTAAAACGAGCGAAACGAGTAAAACGAGCGAAACGAGTAAAACGAGCGAAACGAGTAAAACGAGCGAAACGAGTAAAACGAGCGAAAAGAGTAAAACGAGGAAAGCTAGTAAAACGAGTAGAACGAGTAAAACGAGTAAAACGAGCAAAACGAGTAAAACGAGCAAAACGAGTAAAACGAGTAAAACGAGTAAAACGAGTAAAACGAGTAAAACGAGTAAAACGAGTAAAACGAGTAAAACGAGTAAAACGAGTAAAACGAATAAAACGAGTAAAACGAGTAAAACGAGTAAAACGAGTAAAACGAGTAAGACGAGTAAAACGAGTAAAACGAGTAAAACGAGTAAAACGAGTGAAACGAGTAAAACGAGTAAAACGAGTAAAACGAGTAAAACGAGTAAAACGAGTAAAACGAGTAAAACGAGTAAAACGAGTAAAACGAGTAAAACCAGTAAAACGAGTAATACGAGTAAAACGAGTAAAACGAGTAAAACGAGTAAAACGAGTAAAACGAGTAAAACTAGTAAATCGAGTAAAACTAGTAAAACGAGTAAAACGAGCAAAACGATTAAAACGCGCAAAACGTGTAAAACGAGCAAAACGAGTAAAACGAGCAAAACGAGTAAAACGAGTAAAACGAGTAAAACGAGTAAAACGAGTAAAACGAGTAAAACTAGTAAATCGAGTAAAACTAGTAAAACGAGTTAAACGAGTAAAACGAGTAAAACGAGTAAAACGAGAAAAAGGAGTAAAAGGATTAAAACGAGTAAAACTAGTGAAAAGAGTAAAACGAGTGAAACGAGTAAAACGAGTAAAACGAGTAAAACTAGTAAAACGAGTAAAACGAGTAAAACGAGTAAAATGAGTAAAACGAGTAAAACGAGTAAAAGGAGAAAAACGAGTAAAACGAGTAAAACGAGTAAAACGAGTAAAACGATTTAAACGAGTAAAACTAGTAAAACGAGTAAAACGAGTTGAACGAGTAAAACGAGTACAACGAGTGAAACGAGTAAAACGAGTAAAACGAGTAAACCGAGTAAAACCAGTAAAACGAGTAAAACGAGTAAAACGAGCAAAACGAGTAAAACGAGAAAAACGAGTAAAACGAGCAAAACGAGTAAAACGAGTAAAACGAGTAAAACGAGTAAAACGAGTAAAACGAGTAAAACGAGTAAAACGAGTTAAACGAGTAAAACTAGTAAAACGAGTAAAACGAGTTGAACGAGTAAAACGAGTACAACGAGTGAAACGAGTAAAACGAGTAAAACGAGTAAAACCAGTAAAACGAGTAAAACGAGTAAAACGAGTAAAACGAGTAAAACGAGTAAAACTAGTAAAACGAGTAAAACGAGTAAAACTAGTAAAACGAGTTAAACGAGTTAAACGAGTAAAACGAGTAAAACGAGTAAAACGAGAAAAAGGAGTAAAACGAGTAAAACTAGTGAAAAGAGTAAAACGAGTGAGACGAGTAAAACGAGTGAAACGAGTGAAACGAGTAAAACGAGCGAAACGAGTAAAACGAGCGAAACGAGTAAAACGAGCGAAACGAGTAAAACGAGCGAAACGAGTAAAACGAGCGAAACGAGTAAAACGAGCGAAACGAGTAAAACGAGCGAAACGAGTAAAACGAGCGAAACGAGTAAAACGAGCGAAAAGAGTAAAACGAGGAAAGCTAGTAAAACGAGTAGAACGAGTAAAACGAGCAAAACGAGTAAAACGAGTAAAACGAGCAAAACGAGTAAAACGAGCAAAACGAGTAAAACGAGTAAAACGAGTAAAACGAGTAAAACGAGTAAAACTAGTAAAACGAGTAAAACGAGTAAAACGAGTAAAATGAGTAAAACGAGTAAAACGAGTAAAAGGAGAAAAACGAGTAAAACGAGTAAAACGAGTAAAACGAGTAAAACGATTTAAACGAGTAAAACTAGTAAAACGAGTAAAACGAGTTGAACGAGTAAAACGAGTACAACGAGTGAAACGAGTAAAACGAGTAAAACGAGTAAACCGAGTAAAACCAGTAAAACGAGTAAAACGAGTAAAACGAGCAAAACGAGTAAAACGAGCAAAACGAGTAAAACGAGCAAAACGAGTAAAACGAGCAAAACGAGTAAAACGAGCAAAACGAGTAAAACGAGCAAAACGAGTAAAACGAGCAAAACGATTAAAACGCGCAAAACGAGTAAAACGAGAAAAACGAGTAAAACGAGCAAAACGAGTAAAACGAGTAAAACGAGTAAAACGAGTAAAACGAGTAAAACGAGTAAAACGAGTTAAACGAGTAAAACTAGTAAAACGAGTAAAACGAGTTGAACGAGTAAAACGAGTACAACGAGTGAAACGAGTAAAACGAGTAAAACGAGTAAAACCAGTAAAACGAGTAAAACGAGTAAAACGAGTAAAACGAGTAAAACTAGTAAAACGAGTAAAACGAGTAAAACTAGTAAAACGAGTTAAACGAGTTAAACGAGTAAAACGAGTAAAACGAGTAAAACGAGAAAAAGGAGTAAAACGAGTAAAACTAGTGAAAAGAGTAAAACGAGTGAGACGAGTAAAACGAGTGAAACGAGTGAAACGAGTAAAACGAGCGAAACGAGTAAAACGAGCGAAACGAGTAAAACGAGCGAAACGAGTAAAACGAGCGAAACGAGTAAAACGAGCGAAACGAGTAAAACGAGCGAAACGAGTAAAACGAGCGAAACGAGTAAAACGAGCGAAAAGAGTAAAACGAGGAAAGCGAGTAAAACGAGTAGAACGAGTAAAACGAGCAAAACGAGTAAAACGAGCAAAACGAGTAAAACGACCAAAACGAGTAAAACGAGTAAAACGAGTAAAACGAGTAAAACGAGTAAAACGAGTAAAACGAATAAAACGAGTAAAACGAGTAAAACGAGTAAAACGAGTAAAACGAGTAAAACGAGTAAGACGAGTAAAACGAGTAAAACGAGTAAAACGAGTGAAACGAGTAAAACGAGTAAAACGAGTAAAACGAGTAAAACGAGTAAAACGAGTAAAACTAGTAAAACGAGTAAAACGGGTAAAACGAGTAAAACGAGTTAAACGAGTAAAACTAGTAAAACGAGTAAAACGAGTTGAACGAGTAAAACGAGTACAACGAGTGAAACGAGTAAAACGAGTAAAACGAGTAAAACGAGTAAAACGAGTAAAACGAGTAAAACGAGTAAAACGAGTAAAACGATTTAAACGAGTAAAACTAGTAAAACGAGTAAAACGAGTTGAACGAGTAAAACGAGTACAACGAGTGAAACGAGTAAAACGAGTAAAACGAGTAAACCGAGTAAAACCAGTAAAACGAGTAAAACGAGTAAAACGAGCAAAACGAGTAAAACGAGCAAAACGAGTAAAACGAGCAAAACGAGTAAAACGAGCAAAACGAGTAAAACGAGCAAAACGAGTAAAACGAGCAAAACGAGTAAAACGAGCAAAACGAGTAAAACGAGCAAAACGATTAAAACGCGCAAAACGAGTAAAACGAGAAAAACGAGTAAAACGAGCAAAACGAGTAAAACGAGTAAAACGAGTAAAACGAGTAAAACGAGTTGAACGAGTAAAACGAGTACAACGAGTGAAACGAGTAAAACGAGTAAAACGAGTAAAACCAGTAAAACGAGTAAAACGAGTAAAACGAGTAAAACGAGTAAAACTAGTAAAACGAGTAAAACGAGTAAAACTAGTAAAACGATTTAAACGAGTAAAACTAGTAAAACGAGTAAAACGAGTTGAACGAGTAAAACGAGTACAACGAGTAAAACGAGTAAAAGGAGAAAAACGAGTAAAACGAGTAAAACGAGTAAAACGAGTAAAACGATTTAAACGAGTAAAACTAGTAAAACGAGTAAAACGAGTTGAACGAGTAAAACGAGAACAACGAGTGAAACGAGTAAAACGAGTGAAACGAGTAAAACGAGTAAAACCAGTAAAACGAGTAAAACGAGTAAAACGAGCAAAACGAGTAAAACGAGCAAAACGAGTAAAGCGAGCAAAACGAGTAAAACGAGCAAAACGAGTAAAACGAGCAAAACGAGTAAAACGAGCAAAACGAGTAAAATGAGCAAAACGAGTAAAACGAGCAAAACAAGTAAAACGAGCAAAACGAGTAAAACGAGCAAAACGAGTAAATCGAGCGAAACGAGTAAAACGAGGAAAGCGAGTAAAACGAGTAGAACGAGTAAAACGAGCAAAACGAGTAAAACGAGCAAAACGATTAAAACGCGCAAAACGAGTAAAACGAGAAAAACGAGTAAAACGAGCAAAACGAGTAAAACGAGTAAAACGAGTAAAACGAGTAAAACGAGTTGAACGAGTAAAACGAGTACAACGAGTGAAACGAGTAAAACGAGTAAAACGAGTAAAACCAGTAAAACGAGTAAAACGAGTAAAACGAGTAAAACGAGTAAAACTAGTAAAACGAGTAAAACGAGTAAAACTAGTAAAACGATTTAAACGAGTAAAACTAGTAAAACGAGTAAAACGAGTTGAACGAGTAAAACGAGTACAACGAGTAAAACGAGTAAAAGGAGAAAAACGAGTAAAACGAGTAAAACGAGTAAAACGAGTAAAACGATTTAAACGAGTAAAACTAGTAAAACGAGTAAAACGAGTTGAACGAGTAAAACGAGAACAACGAGTGAAACGAGTAAAACGAGTGAAACGAGTAAAACGAGTAAAACCAGTAAAACGAGTAAAACGAGTAAAACGAGCAAAACGAGTAAAACGAGCAAAACGAGTAAAGCGAGCAAAACGAGTAAAACGAGCAAAACGAGTAAAACGAGCAAAACGAGTAAAACGAGCAAAACGAGTAAAATGAGCAAAACGAGTAAAACGAGCAAAACAAGTAAAACGAGCAAAACGAGTAAAACGAGCAAAACGAGTAAATCGAGCGAAACGAGTAAAACGAGGAAAGCGAGTAAAACGAGTAGAACGAGTAAAACGAGCAAAACGAGTAAAACGAGTAAAACGAGTAAAACGAGTAAAACGAGTAAAACGAATAAAACGAGTAAAACGAGTGAAACGAGTAAAACGAATAAAACGAGTAAAACGAGTAAAACGAGTAAAACGAGTAAAACGAGTAAAACCAGTAAAACGAGTAAAACGAGTAAAACGAGTAAAACGAGTAAAACGAGTAAAACGAGTAAAACTAGTAAATCGAGTAAAACTAGTAAAACGAGTAAAACGAGCAAAACGAGTAAAACGAGCAAAACGAGTAAAACGAGCAAAACGATTAAAACGCGCAAAACGAGTAAAACGAGCAAAACGAGTAAAACGAGCAAAACGAGTAAAACGAGTAAAACGAGTAAAACGAGTAAAACGAGTAAAACGAGTAAAACTAGTAAATCGAGTAAAACTAGTAAAACGAGTTAAACGAGTAAAACGAGTAAAACGAGTAAAACGAGAAAAAGGAGTAAAAGGATTAAAACGAGTAAAACTAGTGAAAAGAGTAAAACGAGTGAAACGAGTAAAACGAGTAAAACGAGTAAAACTAGTAAAACGAGTAAAACGAGTAAAACGAGTAAAATGAGTAAAACGAGTAAAACGAGTAAAAGGAGAAAAACGAGTAAAACGAGTAAAACGAGTAAAACGAGTAAAACGATTTAAACGAGTAAAACTAGTAAAACGAGTAAAACGAGTTGAACGAGTAAAACGAGTACAACGAGTGAAACGAGTAAAACGAGTAAAACGAGTAAACCGAGTAAAACCAGTAAAACGAGTAAAACGAGTAAAACGAGCAAAACGAGTAAAACGAGCAAAACGAGTAAAACGAGCAAAACGAGTAAAACGAGCAAAACGAGTAAAACGAGCAAAACGAGTAAAACGAGCAAAACGAGTAAAACGAGCAAAACGAGTAAAACGAGCAAAACGATTAAAACGCGCAAAACGAGTAAAACGAGAAAAACGAGTAAAACGAGCAAAACGAGTAAAACGAGTAAAACGAGTAAAACGAGTAAAACGAGTAAAACGAGTAAAACGAGTTAAACGAGTAAAACTAGTAAAACGAGTAAAACGAGTTGAACGAGTAAAACGAGTACAACGAGTGAAACGAGTAAAACGAGTAAAACGAGTAAAACCAGTAAAACGAGTAAAACGAGTAAAACGAGTAAAACGAGTAAAACTAGTAAAACGAGTAAAACGAGTAAAACTAGTAAAACGAGTTAAACGAGTTAAACGAGTAAAACGAGTAAAACGAGTAAAACGAGAAAAAGGAGTAAAACGAGTAAAACTAGTGAAAAGAGTAAAACGAGTGAGACGAGTAAAACGAGTGAAACGAGTGAAACGAGTAAAACGAGCGAAACGAGTAAAACGAGCGAAACGAGTAAAACGAGCGAAACGAGTAAAACGAGCGAAACGAGTAAAACGAGCGAAACGAGTAAAACGAGCGAAACGAGTAAAACGAGCGAAACGAGTAAAACGAGCGAAAAGAGTAAAACGAGGAAAGCGAGTAAAACGAGTAGAACGAGTAAAACGAGCAAAACGAGTAAAACGAGCAAAACGAGTAAAACGAGCAAAACGAGTAAAACGAGCAAAACGAGTAAAACGAGTAAAACGAGTAAAACGAGTAAAACGAATAAAACGAGTAAAACGAGTAAAACGAGTAAAACGAGTAAAACGAGTAAAACGAGTAAGACGAGTAAAACGAGTAAAACGAGTAAAACGAGTGAAACGAGTAAAACGAGTAAAACGAGTAAAACGAGTAAAACGAGTAAAACGAGTAAAACTAGTAAAACGAGTAAAACGGGTAAAACGAGTAAAACGAGTTAAACGAGTAAAACTAGTAAAACGAGTAAAACGAGTTGAACGAGTAAAACGAGTACAACGAGTGAAACGAGTAAAACGAGTAAAACCAGTAAAACGAGTAAAACGAGTAAAACGAGTAAAACGAGTAAAACGAGTAAAACTAGTAAAACGTGTAAAACTAGTAAAACGAGTTAAACGAGTAAAACGAGTAAAACGAGTAAAACGAGAAAAAGGAGTAAAACGAGTAAAACTAGTAAAACTAGTAAAACGAGTAAAACGAGTAAAACGAGTTGAACGAGTAAAACGAGTACAACGAGTGAAACGAGTAAAACGAGTAAAACGAGTAATACGAGTAAAACGAGTAAAACGAGTAAAACGAGTAAAACGAGTAAAACTAGTAAAACGAGTTAAACGAGTAAAACGAGTAAAACGAGTAAAACGAGAAAAAGGAGTAAAAGGAGTAAAACGAGTAAAACTAGTGAAAAGAGTAAAACGAGTGAAACGAGTAAAACGAGTAAAACGAGTAAAACTAGTAAAACGAGTAAAACGAGTTGAACGAGTAAAACGAGTACAACGAGTGAAACGAGTAAAACGAGTAAAACGAGTAAAACCAGTAAAACGAGTAAAACGAGTAAAACGAGTAAAACGAGTAAAACGAGTAAAACTAGTAAAACGTGTAAAACTAGTAAAACGAGTTAAACGAGTAAAACGAGTAAAACGAGTAAAACGAGAAAAAGGAGTAAAACGAGTAAAACTAGTAAAACTAGTAAAACGAGTAAAACGAGTAAAACGAGTTGAACGAGTAAAACGAGTACAACGAGTGAAACGAGTAAAACGAGTAAAACGAGTAATACGAGTAAAACGAGTAAAACGAGTAAAACGAGTAAAACGAGTAAAACTAGTAAAACGAGTTAAACGAGTAAAACGAGTAAAACGAGTAAAACGAGAAAAAGGAGTAAAAGGAGTAAAACGAGTAAAACTAGTGAAAAGAGTAAAACGAGTGAAACGAGTAAAACGAGTAAAACGAGTAAAACTAGTAAAACGAGTAAAACGAGTAAAACGAGTAAAATGAGTAAAACGAGTAAAACGAGTAAAAGGAGAAAAACGAGTAAAACGAGTAAAACGAGTAAAACGAGTAAAACGAGTAAAACGATTTAAACGAGTAAAACTAGTAAAACGAGTAAAACGAGTTGAACGAGTAAAACGAGTTGAACGAGTAAAACGAGTACAACGAGTGAAACGAGTAAAACGAGTAAAACGAGTAAAACGAGTAAAACCAGTAAAACGAGTAAAACGAGTAAAACGAGCAAAACGAGTAAAACGAGCAAAACGAGTAAAACGAGCAAAACGAGTAAAACGAGCAAAACGAGTAAAACGAGCAAAACGAGTAAAACGAGCAAAACGAGTAAAACGAGCAAAACGAGTAAAACGAGCAAAACGAGTAAAACGAGCAAAACGAGTAAAACGAGCAAAACGAGTAAAACGAGCAAAACGAGTAAAACGAGCAAAACGAGTAAAACGAGTAAAACGAGTAAAACGAGTAAAACGAGTAAAACGAGTAAAACGAGTTAAACGAGTAAAACTAGTAAAACGAGTAAAACGAGTAAAACTAGTAAAACGAGTTAAACGAGTAAAACGAGTAAAACGAGTAAAACGAGAAAAAGGAATAAAACGAGTAAAACTAGTGAAAAGAGTAAAACGAGTGAGACGAGTAAAACGAGTGAAACGAGTGAAACGAGTAAAACGAGCGAAACGAGTAAAACGAGCGAAACGAGTAAAACGAGCGAAACGAGTAAAACGAGCGAAACGAGTAAAACGAGCGAAACGAGTAAAACGAGCGAAACGAGTAAAACGAGCGAAACGAGTAAAACGAGCGAAACGAGTAAATCGAGCGAAACGAGTAAAACGAGGAAAGCGAGTAAAACGAGTAGAACGAGTAAAACGAGCAAAACGAGTAAAACGAGTAAAACGAGTAAAACGAGAAAAAGGAGTAAAACGAGTAAAACTAGTGAAAAGAGTAAAACTAGTGAATAGAGTAAAACGAGTGAGACGAGTAAAACGAGCGAAACGAGTAAAACGAGCGAAACGAGTAAAACGAGCGAATCGAGTAAAACGAGCGAAACGAGTAAAACGAGCGACACGAGTAAAACGAGGAAAGCGAGTAAAACGAGCAAAACGAGTAAAACGAGCAAAACGAGTAAAACGAGCAAAACGAGTAAAACGAGCAAAACGAGTAAAACGAGCAAAACGAGTAAAACGAGCAAAACGAGTAAAACGAGTAAAACGAGTAAAACGAGTAAAACGAGTAAAACTAGTAAAACGAGTAAAACGAGTAAAACGAGTAAAACGAGTTAATCGAGTAAAACTAGTAAAACGAGTAAAACGAGTTGAACGAGTAAAACGAGTACAACGAGTGAAACGAGTAAAACGAGTAAAACGAGTAAAACCAGTAAAACGAGTAAAACGAGTAAAACGAGTAAAACGAGTAAAACGAGTAAAACTAGTAAAACGAGTAAAACGAGCGAAACGAGTAAAACGAGCGAAACGAGTAAAACGAGCGAAACGAGTAAAACGAGCGAAACGAGTAAAACGAGCGAAACGAGTAAAACGAGCGAAACGAGTAAAACGAGCGAAACGAGTAAATCGAGCGAAACGAGTAAAACGAGGAAAGCGAGTAAAACGAGTAGAACGAGTAAAACGAGCAAAACGAGTAAAACGAGTAAAACGAGTAAAACGAGAAAAAGGAGTAAAACGAGTAAAACTAGTGAAAAGAGTAAAACTAGTGAATAGAGTAAAACGAGTGAGACGAGTAAAACGAGCGAAACGAGTAAAACGAGCGAAACGAGTAAAACGAGCGAATCGAGTAAAACGAGCGAAACGAGTAAAACGAGCGACACGAGTAAAACGAGGAAAGCGAGTAAAACGAGCAAAACGAGTAAAACGAGCAAAACGAGTAAAACGAGCAAAACGAGTAAAACGAGCAAAACGAGTAAAACGAGCAAAACGAGTAAAACGAGCAAAACGAGTAAAACGAGTAAAACGAGTAAAACGAGTAAAACGAGTAAAACTAGTAAAACGAGTAAAACGAGTAAAACGAGTAAAACGAGTTAATCGAGTAAAACTAGTAAAACGAGTAAAACGAGTTGAACGAGTAAAACGAGTACAACGAGTGAAACGAGTAAAACGAGTAAAGCGAGTAAAACCAGTAAAACGAGTAAAACGAGTAAAACGAGTAAAACGAGTAAAACGAGTAAAACGAGTAAAACGAGTAAAACTAGTAAAACGAGTAAAACTAGTAAAACGAGTTAAACGAGTAAAACGAATAAAACGAGTAAAACGAGAAAAAGGAGTAAAACGAGTAAAACTAGTAAAACGAGCAAAACGAGTAAAACGAGCAAAACGAGTAAAACGAGTAAAACGAGCAAAACGAGTAAAACGAGCAAAACGAGTAATACGAGTAAAACGAGTAATACGAGTAATACGAGTAAAACGAGTAAAACGAGTAAAACGAGTAAAACGAGTAAAACGAGTAAAACGAGTAATACGAGTAAAACGAGTAAAACTAGTAAAACGAGTAAAACGAGTAAAACGAGTAAAACGAGTAAAACTAGTAAAACGAGTTAAACGAGTAAAACGAGTAAAACGAGTAAAACGAGTAAAAGGTGAATAACGAGTAAAACTAGTGAAAATAGTAAAACGAGTGAAACGAGTAAAACGAGTAAAACGAGTAAAACTAGTAAAACGAGTAAAACGAGTAAAATGAGTAAAACAAGTAAAACGAGTAAAAGGAGAAAAACGAGTAAAACGAGTAAAACGAGTAAAACGAGTAAAACGAGTAAAACGAGTAAAACGAGTAAAACGAGTAAAACTAGTAAAACGAGTAAAACTAGTAAAACGAGTTAAACGAGTAAAACGAGTAAAACGAGTAAAACGAGAAAAAGGAGAAAAAGGAGTAAAACGAGTAAAACTAGTGAAAAGAGTAAAACGAGTGAAACGAGTAAAACGAGTAAAACGAGTAAAACTAGTAAAACGAGTAAAACTAGTAAAACGAGTTAAACGAGTAAAACGAGTAAAACGAGTAAAACGAGTAAAACGAGAAAAAGGAGTAAAACGAGTAAAACTAGTGAAAAGAGTAAAACGAGTGAGACGAGTAAAACGAGTGAAACGAGTGAAACGAGTAAAACGAGCGAAACGAGTAAAACGAGCGAAACGAGTAAAACGAGCGAAACGAGTAAAACGAGCGAAACGAGTAAAACGAGCGAAACGAGTAAAACGAGCGAAACGAGTAAAACGAGGAAAGCGAGTAAAACGAGCAAAACGAGTAAAACGAGCAAAACGAGTAAAACGAGCAAAACGAGTAAAACGAGCAAAACGATTAAAACGCGCAAAACGAGTAAAACGAGCAAAACGAGTAAAACGAGCAAAACGAGTAAAACGAGTAAAACGAGTAAAACGAGTAAAACGAGTAAAACGAGTTAAACGAGTAAAACTAGTAAAACGAGTAAAACGAGTTGAACGAGTAAAACGAGTACAACGAGTGAAACGAGTAAAACGAGTAAAACCAGTAAAACGAGTAAAACGAGTAAAACGAGTAAAACGAGTAAAACTAGTAAAACGAGTAAAACGAGTAAAACTAGTAAAACGAGTTAAACGAGTTAAACGAGTTAAACGAGTAAAACGAGCGAAACGAGTAAAACGAGCGAAACGAGTAAAACGAGCGAAACGAGTAAAACGAGCGAAACGAGTAAAACGATCGAAACGAGTAAAACGAGCGAAACGAGTAAAACGAGCGAAACGAGTAAATCGAGCGAAACGAGTAAAACGAGGAAAGCGAGTAAAACGAGTAGAACGAGTAAAACGAGCAAAACGAGTTAAACGAGTAAAACGAGTAAAACGAGTAAAACGAGAAAAAGGAGTAAAACGAGTAAAACTAGTGAAAAGAGTAAAACGAGTGAGACGAGTAAAACGAGTGAAACGAGTGAAACGAGTAAAACGAGCGAAACGAGTAAAACGAGCGAAACGAGTAAAACGAGCGAAACGAGTAAAACGAGCGAAACGAGTAAAACGAGCGAAACGAGTAAAACGAGTAAAACCAGTAAAACGAGTAAAACGAGTAAAACGAGTAAAACGAGTAAAACTAGTAAAACGAGTAAAACGAGTAAAACTAGTAAAACGAGTTAAACGAGTTAAACGAGTAAAACGAGTAAAACGAGTAAAACGAGAAAAAGGAGTAAAACGAGTAAAACTAGTGAAAAGAGTAAAACGAGTGAGACGAGTAAAACGAGCGAAACGAGTAAAACGAGCGAAACGAGTAAAACGAGCGAAACGAGTAAAACGAGTAAAACCAGTATAACGAGTAAAACGAGTAAAACGAGTAAAACGAGTAAAACTAGTAAAACGAGTAAAACGAGTAAAACTAGTAAAACGGTTAAACGAGTAAAACGAGTAAAACGAGTAAAACGAGAAAAAGGAGTAAAACGAGTAAAACTAGTGAAAAGAGTAAAACGAGTGAGACGAGTAAAACGAGTGAAACGAGTAAAACGAGCGAAACGAGTAAAACGAGCGAAACGAGTAAAACGAGCGAAACGAGTAAAACGAGCGAAACGAGTAAAACGAGCGAAACGAGTAAAACGAGCGAAACGAGTAAAACGAGCGAAACGAGTAAAACGAGCGAAAAGAGTAAAACGAGGAAAGCGAGTAAAACGAGTAGAACGAGTAAAACGAGCAAAACGAGTAAAACGAGCAAAACGAGTAAAACGAGCAAAACGAGTAAAACGAGCAAAACGAGTAAAACGAGTAAAACGAGTAAAACGAGTAAAACGAGTAAAACGAGTAAAACGAGTAAAACGAATAAAACGAGTAAAACGAGTAAAACGAGTAAAACGAGTAAGACGAGTAAAACGAGTAAAACGAGTAAAACGAGTGAAACGAGTAAAACGAGTAAAACGAGTAAAACGAGTAAAACGAGTAAAACGAGTAAAACTAGTAAAACGAGTAAAACGAGTAAAACGAGTAAAACGAGTTAAACGAGTAAAACTAGTAAAACGAGTAAAACGAGTTGAACGAGTAAAACGAGTACAACGAGTGAAACGAGTAAAACGAGTAAAACGAGTAAAACCAGTAAAACGAGTAAAACGAGTAAAACGAGTAAAACGAGTAAAACGAGTAAAACTAGTAAAACGTGTAAAACTAGTAAAACGAGTTAAACGAGTAAAACGAGTAAAACGAGTAAAACGAGAAAAAGGAGTAAAACGAGTAAAACTAGTAAAACTAGTAAAACGAGTAAAACGAGTAAAACGAGTTGAACGAGTAAAACGAGTACAACGAGTGAAACGAGTAAAACGAGTAAAACGAGTAATACGAGTAAAACGAGTAAAACGAGTAAAACGAGTAAAACGAGTAAAACGAGTAAAACGAGTAAAACTAGTAAAACGAGTTAAACGAGTAAAACGAGTAAAACGAGTAAAACGAGAAAAAGGAGTAAAAGGAGTAAAACGAGTAAAACTAGTGAAAAGAGTAAAACGAGTGAAACGAGTAAAACGAGTAAAACGAGTAAAACTAGTAAAACGAGTAAAACGAGTAAAACGAGTAAAATGAGTAAAACGAGTAAAACGAGTAAAAGGAGAAAAACGAGTAAAACGAGTAAAACGAGTAAAACGAGTAAAACGAGTAAAACGAGTAAAACGAGTAAAACGATTTAAACGAGTAAAACTAGTAAAACGAGTAAAACGAGTTGAACGAGTAAAACGAGTACAACGAGTGAAACGAGTAAAACGAGTAAAACGAGTAAAACGAGTAAAACCAGTAAAACGAGTAAAACGAGTAAAACGAGCAAAACGAGTAAAACGAGCAAAACGAGTAAAACGAGCAAAACGAGTAAAACGAGCAAAACGAGTAAAACGAGCAAAACGAGTAAAACGAGCAAAACGAGTAAAACGAGCAAAACGAGTAAAACGAGCAAAACGAGTAAAACGAGCAAAACGAGTAAAACGAGCAAAACGAGTAAAACGAGCAAAACGAGTAAAACGAGCAAAACGAGTAAAACGAGTAAAACGAGTAAAACGAGTAAAACGAGTAAAACGAGTAAAACGAGTAAAACGAGTAAAACGAGTAAAACGAGTTAAACGAGTAAAACTAGTAAAACGAGTAAAACGAGTTGAACGAGTAAAACGAGTACAACGAGTGAAACGAGTAAAACGAGTAAAACGAGTAAAACCAGTAAAACGAGTAAAACGAGTAAAACGAGTAAAACGAGTAAAACGAGTAAAACTAGTAAAACGAGTAAAACTAGTAAAACGAGTTAAACGAGTAAAACGAGTAAAACGAGTAAAACGAGAAAAAGGAGTAAAACGAGTAAAACTAGTGAAAAGATTAAAACGAGTGAGACGAGTAAAACGAGTGAAACGAGTGAAACGAGTAAAACGAGCGAAACGAGTAAAACGAGCGAAACGAGTAAAACGAGCGAAACGAGTAAAACGAGCGAAACGAGTAAAACGAGCGAAACGAGTAAAACGAGCGAAACGAGTAAAACGAGCGAAACGAGTAAAACGAGCGAAACGAGTAAATCGAGCGAAACGAGTAAAACGAGGAAAGCGAGTAAAACGAGTAAAACGAGTAAAACGAGAAAAAGGAGTAAAAGGATTAAAACGAGTAAAACTAGTGAAAAGAGTAAAACGAGTGAAACGAGTAAAACGAGTAAAACGAGTAAAACTAGTAAAACGAGTAAAACGAGTAAAACGAGTAAAATGAGTAAAACGAGTAAAACGAGTAAAAGGAGAAAAACGAGTAAAACGAGTAAAACGAGTACAACGAGTGAAACGAGTAAAACGAGTAAAACGAGTAAACCGAGTAAAACCAGTAAAACGAGTAAAACGAGCAAAACGAGTAAAACGAGCAAAACGAGTAAAACGAGCAAAACGAGTAAAACGAGTAAAACGAGTAAAACGAGTAAAACAAGTAAAACGAGTAAAACGAGTAAAACGAGTAAAACGAGTTAAACGAGTAAAACGAGTAATACGAGTAATACGAGTAAAACGAGTAAAACGAGTGAAACGAGTAAAACGAGTAAAACGAGTAAAACGAGTAAAACGAGTAAAACTAGTAAAACGAGTAAAACGAGTAAAACGAGTAAAACGAGTTAAACGAGTAAAACTAGGTAAAACGAGTAAAACGAGTAAAACGAGTAAAACGAGTAAAACGAGTAAAACGAGTAAAACGAGTAAAACGAGTAAAACGAGTAAAACGAGTAAACGAGTAAAACGAGTAAAACGAGTAAAACGAGTAAAACGAGTAAAACGAGTAAAACGAGTAAAACGAGTAAAACGAGTAAAACGAGTAAAACGAGTAAAACGAGTAAAACGAGTAAAACGAGTAAAACGAGTAAAACGAGTAAACGAGTAAAACGAGTAAAACGAGTAAAACGAGTAAAACGAGTGAAACGAGTAAAACGAGTGAAACGAGTAAAACGAGTAAAACGAGTAATACGAGTAAAACGAGTAAAACGAGTAAAACGAGTAAAACGAGTAAAACGAGTAAAACGAGTAAAACGAGTAAAACTAGTAAAACTAGTAAAACGAGTAAAACGAGTAAAACGAGTGAAACGAGTGAAACGAGTAAAGCGAGTAAAACGGGTAAAACGAGTAAAACGAGTAAAACGAGTAAAACGAGTAAAACGAGTAAAACGAGTAAAACGAGTAAAACGGGCAAAACGAGTAAAACGGGCAAAACGAGTAAAGCGAGTAAAACGAGTTAAACGAGTAAAACGGGTAAAACGAGTAAAACGAGTAAAACGAGTAAAACGAGTAAAACGAGTAAAACGAGTAAAACGAGTAAAACGAGTAAAACGAGTAAAACGAGTAAAACGAGTAAAACGAGTAAAACGAGTAAAACGAGTAAAACGAGTAAAACTAGTAAAACGAGTAAAACGAGTAAAACGAGTAAAACGAGTAAAACGAGTAAAACGAGTAAAACGAGTAAAACGAGTAAAACGAGTAAAACGAGTAATACGAGTAAAACGAGTAAAACGAGTAAAACGAGTAAAACGAGTAAAACGAGTAAAACGAGTAAAACGAGTAAAACGAGTAAAACGAGTAAAACGAGTAAAACGAGTAAAACGAGTAATACGAGTAAAACGAGTAAAACGAGTAAAACGAGTAAAACGAGTAAAACGAGTAAAACGAGTAAAACTAGTAAAACGAGTAAAGCGAGTAAAACGAGTAAAACGAGTAAAACGAGTAAAACGAGTAAAACGAGTAAAACGGGTAAAAGTAGTAAAACGAGTAAAACGAGTAAAACTAGTAAAACGAGTAAAACTAGTAAAACCAGTAAAACGAGTAAAACGAGTAAAGCGAGTAAAGCGAGTAAAGCGAGTAAAACGGGTAAAACGAGTAAAACGAGTAAAACGAGTAAAACGAGTAAAACGAGTAAAACGAGTAAAACGAGTAAAACGAGTAAAACGAGTAAAACGAGTAAAACGAGTAAAACGAGTAAAACGAGTAAAACGAGTAAAACGAGTAAAACGATTAAAACGAGTAAAACGAGTAAAACGAGTAAAACGAGTAAAACGAGTAAAACGAGTAAAACGAGTAAAACGAGTAAAACGAGTAAAACGAGTAAAACGAGTAAAACGAGTAAAACGAGTAAAACGAGTAAAACGAGTAAAACGAGTAAAACGAGTAAAACTAGTAAAACGAGTAAAACGAGTAAAACGAGTAAAACGAGTAAAACGAGTAAAACGAGTAAAACGAGTAATACGAGTAAAACGAGTAAAACGAGTAAAACGAGTAAAACGAGTAAAACGAGTAAAACGAGTAAAACGAGTAAAACGAGTAAAACGAGTAATACGAGTAAAACGAGTAAAACGAGTAAAACGAGTAAAACGAGTAAAACGAGTAAAACGAGTAAAACGAGTAATACGAGTAAAACGAGTAAAACTAGTAAAACGAGTGATGCGAGTAAAACGAGTAAAGCGGGTAAAACGGGTAAAACGGGTAAAACGGGTAAAACGGGTAAAACGAGTAAAACGAGTAAAACGAGTAAAACGAGTAAAACGAGTAAATCGAGTAAAACGAGTAAATCGAGTAAAACGAGTAAAACGAGTAAAACGAGTAAAACGAGTAAAACGAGTAAAACTAGTAAAACTAGTAAAACTAGTAAAACGAGTAAAACTAGTAAAACTAGTAAAACGAGTAAAACGAGTAAAACGAGTAAAACGAGTAAAACGAGTAAAACGAGTAAAACGAGTAAAACGAGTAAAACGAGTAAAACGAGTAATACGAGTAAAACGAGTAAAACTAGTAAAACGAGTGATGCAAGTAAAACGAGTAAAGCGGGTAAAACGGGTAAAACGGGTAAAACGGGTAAAACGGGTAAAACGAGTAAAACGAGTAAAACGAGTAAAACGAGTAAAACGAGTAAATCGAGTAAAACGAGTAAAACGAGTAAAACGAGTAAAACGAGTAAAACGAGTAAAACGAGTAAAACGAGTAAAACGAGTAAAACGAGTAAAACGAGTAAAACGAGTAAAACGAGTAAAACGAGTAAAACGAGTAAAACTAGTAAAACGAGTAAAACGAGTAAAACGAGTAAAACGAGTAAAACGAGTAAAACGAGTAATACGAGTAAAACGAGTAAAACGAGTAAAACGAGTAAAACGAGTAAAACGAGTAAAACGAGTAAAACGAGTAAAACGAGTAATACGAGTAAAACGAGTAAAACGAGTAAAACGAGTAAAACGAGTAAAACGAGTAAAACGAGTAAAACGAGTAATACGAGTAAAACGAGTAAAACTAGTAAAACGAGTGATGCGAGTAAAACGAGTAAAGCGGGTAAAACGGGTAAAACGGGTAAAACGGGTAAAACGGGTAAAACGAGTAAAACGAGTAAAACGAGTAAAACGAGTAAAACGAGTAAATCGAGTAAAACGAGTAAATCGAGTAAAACGAGTAAAACGAGTAAAACGAGTAAAACGAGTAAAACGAGTAAAACTAGTAAAACTAGTAAAACTAGTAAAACGAGTAAAACTAGTAAAACGAGTAAAACTAGTAAAACGAGTAAAACTAGTAAAACGTGTAAAACGAGTAAAACGAGTAAAACGAGTAAAACGAGTAAAACGAGTAAAACGAGTAAAACGAGTAAAACGAGTAAAACGAGTAAAACGAGTAAAACGAGTAAAACGAGTAAAACGAGTAAAACGAGTAAAACGAGTAAAACGAGTAAAACGAGTAAAACGAGTAAAACGAGTAAAACGAGTAAAACGAGTAAAACGAGTAAAACGAGTAAAACGAGTAAAACGAGTAAAACGAGTAAAACGAGTAAAACGAGTAAAACGAGTAAAACGAGTAAAACGAGTAAAACGAGTAAAACGAGTAAAACGAGTAAAACGAGTAAAACGAGTAAAACGAGTAAAACGAGTAAAACGAGTAAAACGAGTAAAACGAGTAAAACGAGTAAAACGAGTAAAACGAGTAAAACGAGTAAAACGAGTAAAACGAGTAAAACGAGTAAAACGAGTAAAACGAGTAAACGAGTAAAACGAGTAAAACGAGTGAAACGAGTAAAACGAGTAAAACGAGTAATACGAGTAAAACGAGTAAAACGAGTAAAACGAGTAAAACGAGTAAAACGAGTAAAACGAGTAAAACGAGTAAAACTAGTAAAACTAGTAAAACGAGTAAAACGAGTAAAACGAGTGAAACGAGTGAAACGAGTAAAGCGAGTAAAACGGGTAAAACGAGTAAAACGAGTAAAACGAGTAAAACGAGTAAAACGAGTAAAACGAGTAAAACGAGTAAAACGAGTAAAACGAGTAAAACGAGTAAAACGAGGAAAACGGGCAAAACGAGTAAAGCGAGTAAAACGAGTTAAACGAGTAAAACGGGTAAAACGAGTAAAACGAGTAAAACGAGTAAAACGAGTAAAACGAGTAAAACGAGTAAAACGAGTAAAACGAGTAAAACGAGTAAAACGAGTAAAACGAGTAAAACGAGTAAAACGAGTAAAACGAGTAAAACTAGTAAAACGAGTAAAACGAGTAAAACGAGTAAAACGAGTAAAACGAGTAAAACGAGTAAAACGAGTAAAACGAGTAAAACGAGTAAAACGAGTAAAACGAGTAAAACGAGTAATACGAGTAAAACGAGTAAAACGAGTAAAACGAGTAAAACGAGTAAAACGAGTAAAACGAGTAAAACGAGTAAAACGAGTAAAACGAGTAAAACGAGTAAAACGAGTAAAACGAGTAAAACGAGTAAAACGAGTAATACGAGTAAAACGAGTAAAACGAGTAAAACGAGTAAAACGAGTAAAACGAGTAAAACGAGTAAAACTAGTAAAACGAGTAAAGCGAGTAAAGCGAGTAAAACGAGTAAAACGAGTAAAACGAGTAAAACGAGTAAAACGGGTAAAAGTAGTAAAACGAGTAAAACGAGTAAAACTAGTAAAACGAGTAAAACTAGTAAAACCAGTAAAACGAGTAAAACGAGTAAAGCGAGTAAAGCGAGTAAAGCGAGTAAAACGGGTAAAACGAGTAAAACGAGTAAAACGAGTAAAACGAGTAAAACGAGTAAAACGAGTAAAACGAGTAAAACGAGTAAAACGAGTAAAACGAGTAAAACGAGTAAAACGAGTAAAACGAGTAAAACGAGTAAAACGAGTAAAACGAGTAAAACGAGTAAAACGAGTAAAACGAGTAAAACGAGTAAAACGAGTAAAACGAGTAAAACGAGTAAAACGAGTAAAACGAGTAAAACGAGTAAAACGAGTAAAACGAGTAAAACTAGTAAAACGAGTAAAACGAGTAAAACGAGTAAAACGAGTAAAACGAGTAAAACGAGTAATACGAGTAAAACGAGTAAAACGAGTAAAACGAGTAAAACGAGTAAAACGAGTAAAACGAGTAAAACGAGTAAAACGAGTAAAACGAGTAATACGAGTAAAACGAGTAAAACGAGTAAAACGAGTAAAACGAGTAAAACGAGTAAAACGAGTAAAACGAGTAATACGAGTAAAACGAGTAAAACTAGTAAAACGAGTGATGCGAGTAAAACGAGTAAAGCGGGTAAAACGGGTAAAACGGGTAAAACGGGTAAAACGGGTTAAAACGGGTAAAACGAGTAAAACGAGTAAAACGAGTAAAACGAGTAAAACGAGTAAATCGAGTAAAACGAGTAAATCGAGTAAAACGAGTAAAACGAGTAAAACGAGTAAAACGAGTAAAACTAGTAAAACTAGTAAAACTAGTAAAACGAGTAAAACTAGTAAAACTAGTAAAACGAGTAAAACGAGTAAAACGAGTAAAACGAGTAAAACGAGTAAAACGAGTAAAACGAGTAAAACGAGTAAAACGAGTAAAACGAGTAAAACGAGTAATACGAGTAAAACGAGTAAAACTAGTAAAACGAGTGATGCAAGTAAAACGAGTAAAGCGGGTAAAACGGGTAAAACGGGTAAAACGGGTAAAACGGGTAAAACGAGTAAAACGAGTAAAACGAGTAAAACGAGTAAAACGAGTAAATCGAGTAAAACGAGTAAATCGAGTAAAACGAGTAAAACGAGTAAAACGAGTAAAACGAGTAAAACGAGTAAAACGGGTAAAACTAGTAAAACGAGTAAAACGAGTAAAACTAATAAAACGAGTAAAACTAGTAAAACCAGTAAAACGAGTAAAACGAGTAAAGCGAGTAAAGCGAGTAAAACGGGTAAAACGAGTAAAACGAGTAAAACGAGTAAAACGAGTAAAACGAGGTAAAACGAGTAAAACGAGTAAAACGAGTAAAACGAGTAAAACGAGTAAAACGAGTAAAACGAGTAAAACGAGTAAAACGAGTAAAACGAGTAAAACGAGTAAAACGAGTAAAACGAGTAAAACGAGTAAAACGAGTAAAACGAGTAAAACGAGTAAAACGAGTAAAACGAGTAAAACGAGTAAAACGAGTAAAACGAGTAAAACGAGTAATACGAGTAAAACGAGTAAAACGAGTAAAACGAGTAAAACGAGTAAAACGAGTAAAACGAGTAAAACGAGTAAAACGAGTAAAACGAGTAAAACGAGTAAAACGAGTAAAACTAGTAAAACTAGTAAAACGAGTAAAACGAGTAAAACGAGTAAAACGAGTGAAACGAGTAAAGCGAGTAAAACGGGTAAAACGAGTAAAACGAGTAAAACGAGTAAAACGAGTAAAACGAGTAAAACGAGTAAAACGAGTCAAACGAGTAAAACGAGTAAAACGAGTATAACGGGCAAAACGAGTAAAGCGAGTAAAACGAGTAAAGCGAGTAAAACGGGTAAAACGAGTAAAACGGGTAAAACGAGTAAAACGAGTAAAACGAGTAAAACGAGTAAAACGAGTAAAACGAGTAAAACGAGTAAAACGAGTAAAACGAGTAAAACGAGTAAAACGAGTAAAACGAGTAAAACGAGTAAAACGAGTAAAACGGGTTAAAAACGGGTAAAACGAGTAAAACGAGTAAAACGAGTAAAACGAGTAAAACGAGTAAAACGAGTAAACCGAGTAAAACGGGTAAAACGAGTAAAACGAGTAAAACGAGTAAAACTAGTAAAACTAGTAAAACGAGTAAAACGAGTAAAACTAGTAAAACGAGTAAAACTAGTAAAACGAGTAAAACGAGTAAAACTAGTAAAACGTGTAAAACGAGTAAAACGAGTAAAACGAGTAAAACGAGTAAAACGAGTAAAACGAGTAAAACGAGTAAAACGAGTAAAACGAGTAAAACGAGTAAAACGAGTAAAACGAGTAAAACGAGTAAAACGAGTAAAACGAGTAAAACGAGTAAAACGAGTAAAACGAGTAAAACGAGTAAAACGAGTAAAACGAGTAAAACGAGTAAAACGAGTAAAACGAGTAAAACGAGTAAAACGAGTAAAACGAGTAAAACGAGTAAAACGAGTAAAACGAGTAAAACGAGTAAAACGAGTAAAACGAGTGAAACGAGTAAAACGAGTAAAACGAGTAATACGAGTAAAACGAGTAAAACGAGTAAAACGAGTAAAACGAGTAAAACGAGTAAAACGAGTAAAACGAGTAAAACGAGTAAAACGAGTAAAACTAGTAAAACTAGTAAAACGAGTAAAACGAGTAAAACGAGTGAAACGAGTGAAACGAGTAAAGCGAGTAAAACGGGTAAAACGAGTAAAACGAGTAAAACGAGTAAAACGAGTAAAACGAGTAAAACGAGTAAAACGAGTAAAACGAGTAAAACGAGTAAAACGGGCAAAACGAGTAAAGCGAGTAAAACGAGTTAAACGAGTAAAACGGGTAAAACGAGTAAAACGAGTAAAACGAGTAAAACGAGTAAAACGAGTAAAACGAGTAAAACGAGTAAAAGTAGTAAAACGAGTAAAACGAGTAAAACTAGTAAAACGAGTAAAACTAGTAAAACCAGTAAAACGAGTAAAACGAGTTAAAGCGAGTAAAGCGAGTAAAGCGAGTAAAACGGGTAAAACGAGTAAAACGAGTAAAACGAGTAAAACGAGTAAAACGAGTAAAACGAGTAAAACGAGTAAAACGAGTAAAACGAGTAAAACGAGTAAAACGAGTAAAACGAGTAAAACGAGTAAAACGAGTAAAACGAGTAAAACGAGTAAAACGAGTAAAACGAGTAAAACGAGTAAAACGAGTAAAACGAGTAAAACGAGTAAAACGAGTAAAACGAGTAAAACGAGTAAAACGAGTAAAACGAGTAAAACGAGTAAAACGAGTAAAACGAGTAAAACGAGTAAAACGAGTAAAACGAGTAAAACGAGTAAAACGAGTAAAACGAGTAAAACGAGTAAAACGAGTAAAACGAGTAAAACGAGTAAAACGAGTAAAACGAGTAAAACGAGTAAAACGAGTAAAACGAGTAAAACTAGTAAAACGAGTAAAACGAGTAAAACGAGTAAAACGAGTAAAACGAGTAAAACGAGTAATACGAGTAAAACGAGTAAAACGAGTAAAACGAGTAAAACGAGTAAAACGAGTAAAACGAGTAAAACGAGTAATACGAGTAAAACGAGTAAAACGAGTAAAACGAGTAAAACGAGTAAAACGAGTAAAACGAGTAAAACGAGTAAAACGAGTAAAACGAGTAAAACTAGTAAAACTAGTAAAACGAGTAAAACGAGTAAAACGAGTAAAACGAGTGAAACGAGTAAAGCGAGTAAAACGGGTAAAACGAGTAAAACGAGTAAAACGAGTAAAACGAGTAAAACGAGTAAAACGAGTAAAACGAGTCAAACGAGTAAAACGAGTAAAACGAGTATAACGGGCAAAACGAGTAAAGCGAGTAAAACGAGTAAAGCGAGTAAAACGGGTAAAACGAGTAAAACGGGTAAAACGAGTAAAACGAGTAAAACGAGTAAAACGAGTAAAACGAGTAAAACGAGTAAAACGAGTAAAACGAGGTAAAACGAGTAAAACGAGTAAAACGAGTAAAACGAGTAAAACGAGTAAAACGAGTAAAACGAGTAAAACGAGTAAAACGGGTAAAACGGGTAAAACGAGTAAAACGAGTAAAACGAGTAAAACGAGTAAAACGAGTAAAACGAGTAAAACGAGTAAACCGAGTAAAACGGGTAAAACGAGTAAAACGAGTAAAACGAGTAAAACGAGTAAAACGAGTAAAACGAGTAAAACGAGTAAAACGAGTAAAACGAGTAAAACTAGTAAAACTAGTAAAACGAGTGAAACGAGTAAAACGAGTGAAACGAGTGAAACGAGTAAAGCGAGTAAAACGGGTAAAACGAGTAAAACGAGTAAAACGAGTAAAACGAGTAAAACGAGTAAAACGAGTAAAACGAGTAAAACGAGTAAAACGAGTAAAACGAGTAATACGAGTAAAACGAGTAAAACGAGTAAAACGAGTAAAACGAGTAAAACGAGTAAAACGAGTAAAACGAGTAAAACGAGTAAAACGAGTAAAACGAGTAATACGAGTAAAACGAGTAAAACGAGGTAAAACGAGTAAAACGAGTAAAACGAGTAAAACGAGTAAAACTAGTAAAACGAGTAAAGCGAGTAAAACGAGTAAAACGAGTAAAACGAGTAAAACGAGTAAAACGAGTAAAACGGGTAAAAGTAGTAAAACGAGTAAAACGAGTAAAACTAGTAAAACGAGTAAAACTAGTAAAACCAGTAAAACGAGTAAAACGAGTAAAGCGAGTAAAGCGAGTAAAGCGAGTAAAACGGGTAAAACGAGTAAAACGAGTAAAACGAGTAAAACGAGTAAAACGAGTAAAACGAGTAAAACGAGTAAAACGAGTAAAACGAGTAAAACGAGTAAAACGAGTAAAACGAGTAAAACGAGTAAAACGAGTAAAACGAGTAAAACGATTAAAACGAGTAAAACGAGTAAAACGAGTAAAACGAGTAAAACGAGTAAAACGAGTAAAACGAGTAAAACGAGTAAAACGAGTAAAACGAGTAAAACGAGTAAAACGAGTAAAACGAGTAAAACGAGTAAAACGAGTAAAACGAGTAAAACGAGTAAAACTAGTAAAACGAGTAAAACGAGTAAAACGAGTAAAACGAGTAAAACGAGTAAAACGAGTAAAACGAGTAATACGAGTAAAACGAGTAAAACGAGTAAAACGAGTAAAACGAGTAAAACGAGTAAAACGAGTAAAACGAGTAAAACGAGTAAAACGAGTAATACGAGTAAAACGAGTAAAACGAGTAAAACGAGTAAAACGAGTAAAACGAGTAAAACGAGTAAAACGAGTAATACGAGTAAAACGAGTAAAACTAGTAAAACGAGTGATGCGAGTAAAACGAGTAAAGCGGGTAAAACGGGTAAAACGGGTAAAACGGGTAAAACGGGTAAAACGAGTAAAACGAGTAAAACGAGTAAAACGAGTAAAACGAGTAAATCGAGTAAAACGAGTAAATCGAGTAAAACGAGTAAAACGAGTAAAACGAGTAAAACGAGTAAAACGAGTAAAACTAGTAAAACTAGTAAAACTAGTAAAACGAGTAAAACTAGTAAAACTAGTAAAACGAGTAAAACGAGTAAAACGAGTAAAACGAGTAAAACGAGTAAAACGAGTAAAACGAGTAAAACGAGTAAAACGAGTAAAACGAGTAATACGAGTAAAACGAGTAAAACTAGTAAAACGAGTGATGCAAGTAAAACGAGTAAAGCGGGTAAAACGGGTAAAACGGGTAAAACGGGTAAAACGGGTAAAACGAGTAAAACGAGTAAAACGAGTAAAACGAGTAAAACGAGTAAATCGAGTAAAACGAGTAAAACGAGTAAAACGAGTAAAACGAGTAAAACGAGTAAAACGAGTAAAACGAGTAAAACGAGTAAAACGAGTAAAACGAGTAAAACGAGTAAAACGAGTAAAACGAGTAAAACGAGTAAAACTAGTAAAACGAGTAAAACGAGTAAAACGAGTAAAACGAGTAAAACGAGTAAAACGAGTAATACGAGTAAAACGAGTAAAACGAGTAAAACGAGTAAAACGAGTAAAACGAGTAAAACGAGTAAAACGAGTAAAACGAGTAATACGAAGTAAAACGAGTAAAACGAGTAAAACGAGTAAAACGAGTAAAACGAGTAAAACGAGTAATACGAGTAAAACGAGTAAAACTAGTAAAACGAGTGATGCGAGTAAAACGAGTAAAGCGGGTAAAACGGGTAAAACGGGTAAAACGGGTAAAACGGGTAAAACGAGTAAAACGAGTAAAACGAGTAAAACGAGTAAAACGAGTAAATCGAGTAAAACGAGTAAATCGAGTAAAACGAGTAAAACGAGTAAAACGAGTAAAACGAGTAAAACGAGTAAAACTAGTAAAACTAGTAAAACTAGTAAAACGAGTAAAACTAGTAAAACGAGTAAAACTAGTAAAACGAGTAAAACTAGTAAAACGTGTAAAACGAGTAAAACGAGTAAAACGAGTAAAACGAGTAAAACGAGTAAAACGAGTAAAACGAGTAAAACGAGTAAAACGAGTAAAACGAGTAAAACGAGTAAAACGAGTAAAACGAGTAAAACGAGTAAAACGAGTAAAACGAGTAAAACGAGTAAAACGAGTAAAACGAGTAAAACGAGTAAAACGAGTAAAACGAGTAAAACGAGTAAAACGAGTAAAACGAGTAAAACGAGTAAAACGAGTAAAACGAGTAAAACGAGTAAAACGAGTAAAACGAGTAAAACGAGTAAAACGAGTAAAACGAGTAAAACGAGTAAAACGAGTAAAACGAGTAAAACGAGTAAAACGAGTAAAACGAGTAAAACGAGTAAAACGAGTAAAACGAGTAAAACGAGTAAAACGAGTAAAACGAGTAAAACGAGTAAAACGAGTAAAACGAGTAAAACGAGTAAACGAGTAAAACGAGTAAAACGAGTGAAACGAGTAAAACGAGTAAAACGAGTAATACGAGTAAAACGAGTAAAACGAGTAAAACGAGTAAAACGAGTAAAACGAGTAAAACGAGTAAAACGAGTAAAACTAGTAAAACTAGTAAAACGAGTAAAACGAGTAAAACGAGTGAAACGAGTGAAACGAGTAAAGCGAGTAAAACGGGTAAAACGAGTAAAACGAGTAAAACGAGTAAAACGAGTAAAACGAGTAAAACGAGTAAAACGAGTAAAACGAGTAAAACGAGTAAAACGAGTAAAACGAGGAAAACGGGCAAAACGAGTAAAGCGAGTAAAACGAGTTAAACGAGTAAAACGGGTAAAACGAGTAAAACGAGTAAAACGAGTAAAACGAGTAAAACGAGTAAAACGAGTAAAACGAGTAAAACGAGTAAAACGAGTAAAACGAGTAAAACGAGTAAAACGAGTAAAACGAGTAAAACGAGTAAAACGAGTAAAACTAGTAAAACGAGTAAAACGAGTAAAACGAGTAAAACGAGTAAAACGAGTAAAACGAGTAAAACGAGTAAAACGAGTAAAACGAGTAAAACGAGTAAAACGAGTAAAACGAGTAATACGAGTAAAACGAGTAAAACGAGTAAAACGAGTAAAACGAGTAAAACGAGTAAAACGAGTAAAACGAGTAAAACGAGTAAAACGAGTAAAACGAGTAAAACGAGTAAAACGAGTAAAACGAGTAAAACGAGTAATACGAGTAAAACGAGTAAAACGAGTAAAACGAGTAAAACGAGTAAAACGAGTAAAACGAGTAAAACTAGTAAAACGAGTAAAGCGAGTAAAGCGAGTAAAACGAGTAAAACGAGTAAAACGAGTAAAACGAGTAAAACGGGTAAAAGTAGTAAAACGAGTAAAACGAGTAAAACTAGTAAAACGAGTAAAACTAGTAAAACCAGTAAAACGAGTAAAACGAGTAAAGCGAGTAAAGCGAGTAAAGCGAGTAAAACGGGTAAAACGAGTAAAACGAGTAAAACGAGTAAAACGAGTAAAACGAGTAAAACGAGTAAAACGAGTAAAACGAGTAAAACGAGTAAAACGAGTAAAACGAGTAAAACGAGTAAAACGAGTAAAACGAGTAAAACGAGTAAAACGAGTAAAACGAGTAAAACGAGTAAAACGAGTAAAACGAGTAAAACGAGTAAAACGAGTAAAACGAGTAAAACGAGTAAAACGAGTAAAACGAGTAAAACGAGTAAAACGAGTAAAACGAGTAAAACGAGTAAAACTAGTAAAACGAGTAAAACGAGTAAAACGAGTAAAACGAGTAAAACGAGTAAAACGGGTAAAACGGGTAAAACGAGTAAAACGAGTAAAACGAGTAAAACGAGTAAAACGAGTAAATCGAGTAAAACGAGTAAATCGAGTAAAACGAGTAAAACGAGTAAAACGAGTAAAACGAGTAAAACTAGTAAAACTAGTAAAACTAGTAAAACGAGTAAAACTAGTAAAACTAGTAAAACGAGTAAAACGAGTAAAACGAGTAAAACGAGTAAAACGAGTAAAACGAGTAAAACGAGTAAAACGAGTAAAACGAGTAAAACGAGTAAAACGAGTAATACGAGTAAAACGAGTAAAACTAGTAAAACGAGTGATGCAAGTAAAACGAGTAAAGCGGGTAAAACGGGTAAAACGGGTAAAACGGGTAAAACGGGTAAAACGAGTAAAACGAGTAAAACGAGTAAAACGAGTAAAACGAGTAAATCGAGTAAAACGAGTAAATCGAGTAAAACGAGTAAAACGAGTAAAACGAGTAAAACGAGTAAAACGAGTAAAACGGGTAAAACTAGTAAAACGAGTAAAACGAGTAAAACTAATAAAACGAGTAAAACTAGTAAAACCAGTAAAACGAGTAAAACGAGTAAAGCGAGTAAAGCGAGTAAAACGGGTAAAACGAGTAAAACGAGTAAAACGAGTAAAACGAGTAAAACGAGTAAAACGAGTAAAACGAGTAAAACGAGTAAAACGAGTAAAACGAGTAAAACGAGTAAAACGAGTAAAACGAGTAAAACGAGTAAAACGAGTAAAACGAGTAAAACGAGTAAAACGAGTAAAACGAGTAAAACGAGTAAAACGAGTAAAACGAGTAAAACGAGTAAAACGAGTAAAACGAGTAAAACGAGTAAAACGAGTAAAACGAGTAATACGAGTAAAACGAGTAAAACGAGTAAAACGAGTAAAACGAGTAAAACGAGTAAAACGAGTAAAACGAGTAAAACGAGTAAAACGAGTAAAACGAGTAAAACGAGTAAAACTAGTAAAACTAGTAAAACGAGTAAAACGAGTAAAACGAGTAAAACGAGTGAAACGAGTAAAGCGAGTAAAACGGGTAAAACGAGTAAAACGAGTAAAACGAGTAAAACGAGTAAAACGAGTAAAACGAGTAAAACGAGTCAAACGAGTAAAACGAGTAAAACGAGTATAACGGGCAAAACGAGTAAAGCGAGTAAAACGAGTAAAGCGAGTAAAACGGGTAAAACGAGTAAAACGGGTAAAACGAGTAAAACGAGTAAAACGAGTAAAACGAGTAAAACGAGTAAAACGAGTAAAACGAGTAAAACGAGTAAAACGAGTAAAACGAGTAAAACGAGTAAAACGAGTAAAACGAGTAAAACGAGTAAAACGGGTAAAACGGGTAAAACGAGTAAAACGAGTAAAACGAGTAAAACGAGTAAAACGAGTAAAACGAGTAAACCGAGTAAAACGGGTAAAACGAGTAAAACGAGTAAAACGAGTAAAACTAGTAAAACTAGTAAAACGAGTAAAACGAGTAAAACTAGTAAAACGAGTAAAACTAGTAAAACGAGTAAAACGAGTAAAACTAGTAAAACGTGTAAAACGAGTAAAACGAGTAAAACGAGTAAAACGAGTAAAACGAGTAAAACGAGTAAAACGAGTAAAACGAGTAAAACGAGTAAAACGAGTAAAACGAGTAAAACGAGTAAAACGAGTAAAACGAGTAAAACGAGTAAAACGAGTAAAACGAGTAAAACGAGTAAAACGAGTAAAACGAGTAAAACGAGTAAAACGAGTAAAACGAGTAAAACGAGTAAAACGAGTAAAACGAGTAAAACGAGTAAAACGAGTAAAACGAGTAAAACGAGTAAAACGAGTAAAACGAGTAAAACGAGTAAAACGAGTAAAACGAGTAAAACGAGTAAAACGAGTAAAACGAGTAAAACGAGTAAACGAGTAAAACGAGTAAAACGAGTAAAACGAGTAAAACGAGTAAAACGAGTAAACGAGTAAAACGAGTAAAACGAGTAAAACGAGTAAAACGAGTAAAACGAGTAAAACGAGTAAAACTAGTAAAACTAGTAAAACGAGTAAAACGAGTAAAACGAGTGAAACGAGTGAAACGAGTAAAGCGAGTAAAACGGGTAAAACGAGTAAAACGAGTAAAACGAGTAAAACGAGTAAAACGAGTAAACGAGTAAAACGAGTAAAACGAGTAAAACGAGTAAAACGGGCAAAACGAGTAAAGCGAGTAAAACGAGTTAAACGAGTAAAACGGGTAAAACGAGTAAAACGAGTAAAACGAGTAAAACGAGTAAAACGAGTAAAACGAGTAAAACGAGTAAAAGTAGTAAAACGAGTAAAACGAGTAAAACTAGTAAAACGAGTAAAACTAGTAAAACCAGTAAAACGAGTAAAACGAGTAAAGCGAGTAAAGCGAGTAAAGCGAGTAAAACGGGTAAAACGAGTAAAACGAGTAAAACGAGTAAAACGAGTAAAACGAGTAAAACGAGTAAAACGAGTAAAACGAGTAAAACGAGTAAAACGAGTAAAACGAGTAAAACGAGTAAAACGAGTAAAACGAGTAAAACGAGTAAAACGAGTAAAACGAGTAAAACGAGTAAAACGAGTAAAACGAGTAAAACGAGTAAAACGAGTAAAACGAGTAAAACGAGTAAAACGAGTAAAACGAGTAAAACGAGTAAAACGAGTAAAACGAGTAAAACGAGTAAAACGAGTAAAACGAGTAAAACGAGTAAAACGAGTAAAACGAGTAAAACGAGTAAAACGAGTAAAACGAGTAAAACGAGTAAAACGAGTAAAACGAGTAAAACGAGTAAAACTAGTAAAACGAGTAAAACGAGTAAAACGAGTAAAACGAGTAAAACGAGTAAAACGAGTAATACGAGTAAAACGAGTAAAACGAGTAAAACGAGTAAAACGAGTAAAACGAGTAAAACGAGTAAAACGAGTAATACGAGTAAAACGAGTAAAACGAGTAAAACGAGTAAAACGAGTAAAACGAGTAAAACGAGTAAAACGAGTAAAACGAGTAAAACGAGTAAAACTAGTAAAACTAGTAAAACGAGTAAAACGAGTAAAACGAGTAAAACGAGTGAAACGAGTAAAGCGAGTAAAACGGGTAAAACGAGTAAAACGAGTAAAACGAGTAAAACGAGTAAAACGAGTAAAACGAGTAAAACGAGTCAAACGAGTAAAACGAGTAAAACGAGTATAACGGGCAAAACGAGTAAAGCGAGTAAAACGAGTAAAGCGAGTAAAACGGGTAAAACGAGTAAAACGGGTAAAACGAGTAAAACGAGTAAAACGAGTAAAACGAGTAAAACGAGTAAAACGAGTAAAACGAGTAAAACGAGTAAAACGAGTAAAACGAGTAAAACGAGTAAAACGAGTAAAACGAGTAAAACGAGTAAAACGAGTAAAACGGGTAAAACGGGTAAAACGAGTAAAACGAGTAAAACGAGTAAAACGAGTAAAACGAGTAAAACGAGTAAAACGAGTAAACCGAGTAAAACGGGTAAAACGAGTAAAACGAGTAAAACGAGTAAAACTAGTAAAACTAGTAAAACGAGTAAAACGAGTAAAACTAGTAAAACGAGTAAAACTAGTAAAACGAGTAAAACGAGTAAAACTAGTAAAACGTGTAAAACGAGTAAAACGAGTAAAACGAGTAAAACGAGTAAAACGAGTAAAACGAGTAAAACGAGTAAAACGAGTAAAACGAGTAAAACGAGTAAAACGAGTAAAACGAGTAAAACGAGTAAAACGAGTAAAACGAGTAAAACGAGTAAAACGAGTAAAACGAGTAAAACGAGTAAAACGAGTAAAACGAGTAAAACGAGTAAAACGAGTAAAACGAGTAAAACGAGTAAAACGAGTAAAACGAGTAAAACGGTAAAACGAGTAAAACGAGTAAAACGAGTAAAACGAGTAAAACGAGTAAAACGAGTAAAACGAGTAAAACGAGTAAAACGAGTAAAACGAGTGAAACGAGTAAAACGAGTAAAACGAGTAATACGAGTAAAACGAGTAAAACGAGTAAAACGAGTAAAACGAGTAAAACGAGTAAAACGAGTAAAACGAGTAAAACGAGTAAAACTAGTAAAACTAGTAAAACGAGTAAAACGAGTAAAACGAGTGAAACGAGTGAAACGAGTAAAGCGAGTAAAACGGGTAAAACGAGTAAAACGAGTAAAACGAGTAAAACGAGTAAAACGAGTAAAACGAGTAAAACGAGTAAAACGAGTAAAACGAGTAAAACGGGCAAAACGAGTAAAGCGAGTAAAACGAGTTAAACGAGTAAAACGGGTAAAACGAGTAAAACGAGTAAAACGAGTAAAACGAGTAAAACGAGTAAAACGAGTAAAACGAGTAAAACGAGTAAAACGAGTAAAACGAGTAAAACGAGTAAAACGAGTAAAACGAGTAAAACGAGTAAAACGAGTAAAACGAGTAAACGAGTAAAACGAGTAAAACGAGTAAAACTAGTAAAACGAGTAAAACGAGTAAAACGAGTAAAACGAGTAAAACGAGTAAAACGAGTAAAACGAGTAAAACGAGTAAAACGAGTAAATCGAGTAAAACGAGTAAAACGAGTAAAACGAGTAATACGAGTAAAACGAGTAAAACGAGTAAAACGAGTAAAACGAGTAAAACGAGTAAAACGAGTAAAACGAGTAAAACGAGTAAAACGAGTAAAACGAGTAAAACGAGTAATACGTGTAAAACGAGTAAAACGAGTAAAACGAGTAAAACGAGTAAAACGAGTAATACGAGTAAAACGAGTAAAACGAGTAAAACGAGTAAAACGAGTAAAACGAGTAAAACGAGTAAAACGAGTAAAACGAGTAAAACGAGTAAAACGAGTAAAACGAGTAAAACGAGTAAAACGAGTAAAACGAGTAAAACGAGTAAAACGAGTAAAACGGGTAAAACTAGTAAAACGAGTAATACGAGTAAAACGAGTAAAACGAGTAAAACGAGTAAAACGAGTAAAACGAGTAAAACGAGTAAAGCGAGTAAAGCGAGTAAAACGGGTAAAACGGGTAAAACGAGTAAAACGAGTAAAACGAGTAAAACGAGTAAAACGAGTAAAACGAGTAAAACGAGTAAAACGAGTAAAACGGGTAAAACTAGTAAAACGAGTAAAACTAGTAAAACGAGTAAAACGAGTAAAACGAGTAAAACGAGTAAAACGAGTAAAACGAGTAAAACGAGTAAAACGAGTAAAACGAGTAATACGAGTAAAACGAGTAAAACGAGTAAAACGAGTAAAACGAGTAAAACGAGTAAAACGAGTAAAACGAGTAAAACGAGTAAAACGAGTAAAACGAGTAAAACGAGTAAAACGGGTAAAACTAGTAAAACGAGTAATACGAGTAAAACGAGTAAAACGAGTAAAACGAGTAAAACGAGTAAAACGAGTAAAACGAGTAAAACGAGTAAAACGAGTAAAACGAGTAAAACGAGTAAAACGAGTAAAACGAGTAAAACGAGTAAAACGAGTAAAACGAGTAAAACGAGTAAAGCGAGTAAAGCGAGTAAAGCGAGTAAAACGGGTAAAACGGGTAAAACGAGTAAAACGAGTAAAACGAGTAAAACGAGTAAAACGAGTAAAACGGGTAAAACTAGTAAAACGAGTAAAACTAGTAAAACGAGTAAAACGAGTAAAACGAGTAAAACGAGTAAAACGAGTAAAACGAGTAAAACGAGTAAAACGAGTAAAACGAGTAATACGAGTAAAACGAGTAAAACGAGTAAAACGAGTAAAACGAGTAAAACGAGTAAAACGAGTAAAACGAGTAAAACGAGTAAAACGAGTAAAACGAGTAAAACGAGTAAAACGAGTAAAACGAGTAAAACGAGTAAAACGAGTAATACGAGTAAAACGAGTAAAACGAGTAAAACGAGTAAAACGAGTAAAACGAGTAAAACGAGTAAAACGAGTAAAACGAGTAAAACGAGTAAAACGAGTAAAACGAGTAAAACGAGTAAAACGAGTAAATCTAGTAAATCTAGTAAAACTAGTAAAACTAGTAAAACGAGTAAAACGAGTCAAGCGAGTGAAACGGGTAAAACGAGTAAAACGAGTAAAACGAGTAAAACGAGTAAAACGAGTAAAACGAGTAAAACGAGTAAAACGAGTAAAACGAGTAAAACGAGTAAAACGAGTAAAACGAGTAAAACTAGTAAAACGAGTAAAACGAGTAAAGCGAGTAAAACGAGTAAAACGGGTAAAACGGGTAAAACGAGTAAAACGAGTAAAACGAGTAAAACGAGTAAAACGAGTAAAACGAGTAAAACGAGTAAAACGAGTAAAACGAGTAAAACGAGTAAAACGAGTAAAACGAGTAAAACGAGTAAAACGAGTAAAACGAGTAAAACGAGTAAAACGAGTAAAACGAGTAAAACGAGTAAAACGAGTAAAACGAGTAAAACGAGTAAAACGAGTAAAACGAGTAAAACGAGTAAAACGAGTAAAACGAGTAAAACGAGTAAAACGAGTAAAACGAGTAAAACGAGTAAAACGAGTAAAACGAGTAAAACGAGTAAAACGAGTAAAACGAGTAAAACTAGTAAAACGAGTAAAACGAGTAAAACGAGTAAAACGAGTAAAACGAGTAAAACGAGTAAAACGAGTAAAACGAGTAAAACGAGTAAAACTAGTAAAACGAGTAAAACGAGTAAAACTAGTAAAACGTGTAAAACGAGTAAAACGAGTAAAACGAGTAAAACGAGTAAAACGAGTAAAACGAGTAAAACGAGTAAAACGAGTAAAACGAGTAAAACGAGTAAAACGAGTAAAACGAGTAAAACGAGTAAAACGAGTAAAACGAGTAAAACGAGTAAAACGAGTAAAACGAGTAAAACGAGTAAAACGAGTAAAACGAGTAAAACGAGTAAAACGAGTAAAACGAGTAAAACGAGTAAAACGAGTAAAACGAGTAAAACGAGTAAAACGAGTAAAACGAGTAAAACGAGTAAAACGAGTAAAACGAGTAAAACGAGTGAAACGAGTAAAACGAGTAAAACGAGTAATACGAGTAAAACGAGTAAAACGAGTAAAACGAGTAAAACGAGTAAAACGAGTAAAACGAGTAAAACGAGTAAAACGAGTAAAACTAGTAAAACTAGTAAAACGAGTAAAACGAGTAAAACGAGTGAAACGAGTGAAACGAGTAAAGCGAGTAAAACGGGTAAAACGAGTAAAACGAGTAAAACGAGTAAAACGAGTAAAACGAGTAAAACGAGTAAAACGAGTAAAACGAGTAAAACGAGTAAAACGGGCAAAACGAGTAATACGAGTAAAACGAGTAAAACGAGTAAAACGAGTAAAACGAGTAAAACGAGTAAAACGAGTAAAACGAGTAAAACGAGTAAAACGAGTAAAACTAGTAAAACGAGTAAAACGAGTAAAACGAGTAAAACGAGTAAAACGAGTAAAACGAGTAAAACGAGTAAAACGAGTAAAACGAGTAAATCGAGTAAAACGAGTAAAACGAGTAAAACGAGTAATACGAGTAAAACGAGTAAAACGAGTAAAACGAGTAAAACGAGTAAAACGAGTAAAACGAG
>NW_027485079.1:0-58198 GCF_050908995.1 Andrena cerasifolii | reverse complement strand
AAACCGATATTGAAAAACCGATATTGAATCCGATATTAGAACCGATATTGAAAAACCGATATTGAAAAACAAATATTGAAAAACTGATATTGAAAAACCGATATTGAAAAACCGATATTGAATCCGATATTGAATCCGAAATTAGAACCGATATTCAAAAACCGATATTGGAGAACAAATATTGAAAAACTGATATTGAAAAACCGATATTGAAAAACCGATATTGAAAAACCTATATCGAAAAACTGATATTGCAAAACCGATATTGAAAAACCGATATTGAATCCGATATTAGAACCGATATTGAAAAACCGATATTGAATCCGATATTAGAACCGATATTGAAAAACCGATATTGAAAAACAAATATTGGAAAACTGATATCGAAAAACTGATATTGAATCCGATATTAGAACCGATATTCAAAAACCGATATTGGAGAACAAATATTGAAACACTGATATTGAAAAACCGATATTGAATCCGATATTAGAACCGATATACAAAAACCGATATTGGAGAACAAATATTGAAAAACTGATATTGAAAAACCGATATTGAAAAACCGATATTGAAAAACCTATATCGAAAAACTGATATTGCAAAACCGATATTGAAAAACCGATATTGAAAACCTATATCGAAAAACTGATATTGCAAAACCGATATTGAATCCGATATTAGAACCGATATTGAAAAACCGATATTGAATCCGATATTAGAACCGATATTGAAAAACCGATATTGAAAAACAAATATTGGAAAACTGATATCGAAAAACTGATATTGAATCCGATATTAGAACCGATATTCAAAAACCGATATTGGAGAACAAATATTGAAACACTGATATTGAAAAACCGATATTGAATCCGATATTAGAACCGATATACAAAAACCGATATTGGAGAACAAATATTGAAAAACTGATATTGAAAAACCGATATTGAAAAACCGATATTGAAAAACCTATATCGAAAAACTGATATTGCAAAACCGATATTGAATCCGATATTGAAAAACCGATATTGAATCCGATATTAGAACCGATATTGAAAAACCGATATTGAAAAACAAATATTGGAAAACTGATATCGAAAAACTGATATTGAATCCGATATTAGAACCGATATTCAAAAACCGATATTGGAGAACAAATATTGAAACACTGATATTGAAAAACCGATATTGAATCCGATATTAGAACCGATATACAAAAACCGATATTGGAGAAGAAATATTGAAAAACTGATATTGAAAAACCGATATTGAAAAACCGATATTGAAAAACCTATATCGAAAAACTGATATTGCAAAACCGATATCGAAAAACCGATATTGAATCCGATATTAGAACCGATATTCAAAAACCGATATTGGAGAACAAATATTGAAACACTGATATTGAAAAACCGATATTGAATCCGATATTAGAACCGATATACAAAAACCGATATTGGAGAACAAATATTGAAAAACTGATATTGAAAAACCGATATTGAAAAACCGTATTGAAAAACCGATATTGAAACCGATATTACAACCGATATTGAAAAACCGATATTGAAAAACAAATATTGAAAAACTGATATCGAAAAACTGATATTGAAAAACCGATATTGAATCCGATATTAGAACCGATATTGAAAAACCGATATTGAAAAACCGATATTGAAAAACAAATATTGAAAAACTGATATCGAAAAACTGATATTGAATCCGATATTAGAACCGATATTCAAAAAACGATATTGGAGAACAAATATTGAAAAACTGATATTGAAAAACCGATATTGAAAAACCGTATTGAAAAACCGATATTGAAACCGATATTAGAACCGATATTGAAAAACCGATATTGAAAAACCGATATTGAAAAACCTATATCGAAAAACTGATATTGCAAAACCGATATTGAAAAACCGATATTGAATCCGATATTAGAACCGATATTCAAAAACCGATATTGGAGAACAAATATTGAAACACTGATATTGAAAAACCGATATTGAATCCGATATTAGAACCGATATTGAAAAACCGATATTGAAAAACAAATATTGGAAAACTGATATCGAAAAACTGATATTGAATCCGATATTAGAACCGATATTCAAAAACCGATATTGGAGAACAAATATTGAAACACTGATATTGAAAAACCGATATTGAATCCGATATTGGAGAACAAATATTGAAAAACTGATATTGAAAAACCGATATTGAAAAACCGATATTGAAAAACCTATATCGAAAAACTGATATTGCAAAACCGATATTGAAAAACCGATATTGAATCCGATATTAGAACCGATATTGAAAAACCGATATTGAATCCGATATTAGAACCGATATTGAAAAACCGATATTGGAGAACAAATATTGAAAAACTGATATTGAAAAACCGATATTGAAAAACCGTATTGAAAAACCGATATTGAAACCGATATTAGAACCGATATTGAAAAACCGATATTGAAAAACCGATATTGAAAAACCGATATTGAAAAACCGATATTGAAAAACCTATATCGAAAAACTGATATTGAATCCGATATTAGAACCGATATTGAAAAACCGATATTGAAAAACAAATATTGAAAAACTGATATCGAAAAACTGATATTGAAAAACCGATATTGAAAAACCGATATTGAAAAACAAATATTGAAAATCTGATATCGAAAAACTGATATTGAAAAACCGATATTGAATCCGATATTAGAACCGATATTCAAAAACCGATATTGGAGAACAAATATTGAAAAACTGATATTGAAAAACCGATATTGAATCCGATATTAGAACCGATATTCAAAAACCGATATTGGAGAACAAATATTGAAAAACCGATATTGAAAAACAAATATTGAAAAACTGATATCGAAAAACTGATATTGAAAAACCGATATTGAAAAACCGATATTGAATCCGATATTGAATCCGAAATTAGAACCGATATTCAAAAACCGATATTGGAGAACAAATGTTGAAAAACTGATATTGAAAAACCGATATTGAACCGATATTCAAAAACCGATATTGAAAACCAAATATTGAAAAACTAATATTGAAAAACAAATATTGAAAAACTGATATCGAAAAACTGATATTGAAAAACCGATATTGAAAACCCGATATTGAATCCGATATTAGAACCGATATTCAAAAACCGATATTGGAGAACAAATATTGAAAAACTGATATTGAAAAACCGATATTGAAAAACCGATATTGAATCCGATATTAGAACCGATATTGAAAAACCGATATTGATCCCGATATTAGAACCGATATTGAAAAACCGATATTGTAAAGCAAATATTGAAAAACTGATATCGAAAAACTGATATTGAAAAACCGATATTGAAAAACCGATATTGAAAAACCGATATTGAATCCGATATTAGAACCGATATTGAAAAACCGATATTGAAAAACAAATATTGAAAAACTGATATCGAAAAACTGATATTGAAAAACCGATATTGAAAAACCGATATTGAAAAACAAATATTGAAAATCTGATATCGAAAAACTGATATTGAAAAACCGATATTGAATCCGATATTAGAACCGATATTCAAAAACCGATATTGGAGAACAAATATTGAAAAACTGATATTGAAAAACCGATATTCAAAAACCGATATTGGAGAACACATATTGAAAAACTGATATTGAAAAACCGATATTGAAAAACCGATATTGAAAAACCTATATCGAAAAACTGATATTGCAAAACCGATATTGAATCCGATATTAGAACCGATATTGAAAAACCGATATTGAATCCGATATTAGAACCGATATTGAAAACCGATATTGAAAAACAAATATTGAAAAACTGATATCGAAAAACTGATATTGAAAAACCGATATTGAAAAACCGATATTGAAAAACCGATATTGAAAAACCGATATTGAATCCGATATTAGAACCGATATTCAAAAACCGATATTGGAGAACAAATATTGAAAAACTGATATTGAAAAACCGATATTGAAAAACCGTATTGAAAAACCGATATTGAAACCGATATTAGAACCGATATTGAAAAACCGATATTGAAAAACAAATATTGAAAAACTGATATTGAAAAACCGATATTGAACCGATATTGAAAAACCGATATTGAAAAACAAATATTGAAAAACTGATATCGAAAAACTGATATTGAAAAACCGATATTGAAAAACCGATATTGAAAAACAAATATTGAAAATCTGATATCGAAAAACTGATATTGAAAAACCGATATTGAATCCGATATTAGAACCGATATTCAAAAACCGATATTGGAGAACAAATATTGAAAAACTGATATTGAAAAACCGATATTCAAAAACCGATATTGGAGAACACATATTGAAAAACTGATATTGAAAAACCGATATTGAAAAACCGATATTGAAAAACCTATATCGAAAAACTGATATTGCAAAACCGATATTGAATCCGATATTAGAACCGATATTGAAAAACCGATATTGAATCCGATATTAGAACCGATATTGAAAAACCGATATTGAAAAACAAATATTGAAAAACTGATATCGAAAAACTGATATTGAAAAACCGATATTGAAAAACCGATATTGAAAAACCGATATTGAAAAACCGATATTGAATCCGATATTAGAACCGATATTCAAAAACCGATATTGGAGAACAAATATTGAAAAACTGATATTGAAAAACCGATATTGAAAAACCGTATTGAAAAACCGATATTGAAACCGATATTAGAACCGATATTGAAAAACCGATATTGAAAAACAAATATTGAAAAACTGATATTGAAAAACCGATATTGAACCGATATTCAAAAACCGATATTGGAGAACAAATATTGAAAAACTGATATTGAAAAACCGATATTGAACCGATATTCAAAAACCGACATCGAAAAACAAATATTGAAAAACTGATATCGAAAAACTGATATTGAAATACCGATATTGAAAACCTATATCGAAAAACTGATATTGCAAAACCGATATTGAATCCGATATTAGAACCGATATTGAAAAACCGATATTGAATCCGATATTAGAACCGATATTGAAAAACCGATATTGAAAAACAAATATTGGAAAACTGATATCGAAAAACTGATATTGAATCCGATATTAGAACCGATATTCAAAAACCGATATTGGAGAACAAATATTGAAACACTGATATTGAAAAACCGATATTGAATCCGATATTAGAACCGATATACAAAAACCGATATTGGAGAACAAATATTGAAAAACTGATATTGAAAAACCGATATTGAAAAACCGTATTGAAAAACCGATATTGAAACCGATATTACAACCGATATTGAAAAACCGATATTGAAAAACAAATATTGAAAAACTGATATCGAAAAACTGATATTGAAAAACCGATATTGAATCCGATATTAGAACCGATATTGAAAAACCGATATTGAAAAACCGATATTGAAAAACAAATATTGAAAAACTGATATCGAAAAACTGATATTGAATCCGATATTAGAACCGATATTCAAAAAACGATATTGGAGAACAAATATTGAAAAACTGATATTGAAAAACCGATATTGAAAAACCGTATTGAAAAACCGATATTGAAACCGATATTAGAACCGATATTGAAAAACCGATATTGAAAAACCGATATTGAAAAACCTATATCGAAAAACTGATATTGCAAAACCGATATTGAAAAACCGATATTGAATCCGATATTAGAACCGATATTCAAAAACCGATATTGGAGAACAAATATTGAAACACTGATATTGAAAAACCGATATTGAATCCGATATTAGAACCGATATTGAAAAACCGATATTGAAAAACAAATATTGGAAAACTGATATCGAAAAACTGATATTGAATCCGATATTAGAACCGATATTCAAAAACCGATATTGGAGAACAAATATTGAAACACTGATATTGAAAAACCGATATTGAATCCGATATTAGAACCGATATACAAAAACCGATATTGGAGAACAAATATTGAAAAACTGATATTGAAAAACCGATATTGAAAAACCGATATTGAAAAACCTATATCGAAAAACTGATATTGCAAAACCGATATTGAAAAACCGATATTGAATCCGATATTAGAACCGATATTGAAAAACCGATATTGAATCCGATATTAGAACCGATATTGAAAAACCGATATTGGAGAACAAATATTGAAAAACTGATATTGAAAAACCGATATTGAAAAACCGTATTGAAAAACCGATATTGAAACCGATATTAGAACCGATATTGAAAAACCGATATTGAAAAACCGATATTGAAAAACCGATATTGAAAAACCTATATCGAAAAACTGATATTGAATCCGATATTAGAACCGATATTGAAAAACCGATATTGAAAAACAAATATTGAAAAACTGATATCGAAAAACTGATATTGAAAAACCGATATTGAAAACCCGATATTGAATCCGATATTAGAACCGATATTCAAAAACCGATATTGGAGAACAAATATTGAAAAACTGATATTGAAAAACCGATATTGAAAAACCGATATTGAATCCGATATTAGAACCGATATTGAAAAACCGATATTGATCCCGATATTAGAACCGATATTGAAAAACCGATATTGTAAAGCAAATATTGAAAAACTGATATCGAAAAACTGATATTGAAAAACCGATATTGAAAAACCGATATTGAAAAACCGATATTGAATCCGATATTAGAACCGATATTGAAAAACCGATATTGAAAAACAAATATTGAAAAACTGATATTGAAAAACCGATATTGAAAAACCGATATTGAATCCGATATTGAATCCGAAATTAGAACCGATATTCAAAAACCGATATTGGAGAACAAATATTGAAAAACTGATATTGAAAAACCGATATTGAAAAACCGATATTGAAAAACCTATATCGAAAAACTGATATTGCAAAACCGATATTGAAAAACCGATATTGAATCCGATATTAGAACCGATATTGAAAAACCGATATTGAATCCGATATTAGAACCGATATTGAAAAACCGATATTGAAAAACAAATATTGGAAAACTGATATCGAAAAACTGATATTGAATCCGATATTAGAACCGATATTCAAAAACCGATATTGGAGAACAAATATTGAAACACTGATATTGAAAAACCGATATTGAATCCGATATTAGAACCGATATACAAAAACCGATATTGGAGAACAAATATTGAAAAACTGATATTGAAAAACCGATATTGAAAAACCGATATTGAAAAACCTATATCGAAAAACTGATATTGCAAAACCGATATTGAAAAACCGATATTGAAAACCTATATCGAAAAACTGATATTGCAAAACCGATATTGAATCCGATATTAGAACCGATATTGAAAAACCGATATTGAATCCGATATTAGAACCGATATTGAAAAACCGATATTGAAAAACAAATATTGGAAAACTGATATCGAAAAACTGATATTGAATCCGATATTAGAACCGATATTCAAAAACCGATATTGGAGAACAAATATTGAAACACTGATATTGAAAAACCGATATTGAATCCGATATTAGAACCGATATACAAAAACCGATATTGGAGAACAAATATTGAAAAACTGATATTGAAAAACCGATATTGAAAAACCGATATTGAAAAACCTATATCGAAAAACTGATATTGCAAAACCGATATTGAATCCGATATTGAAAAACCGATATTGAATCCGATATTAGAACCGATATTGAAAAACCGATATTGAAAAACAAATATTGGAAAACTGATATCGAAAAACTGATATTGAATCCGATATTAGAACCGATATTCAAAAACCGATATTGGAGAACAAATATTGAAACACTGATATTGAAAAACCGATATTGAATCCGATATTAGAACCGATATACAAAAACCGATATTGGAGAAGAAATATTGAAAAACTGATATTGAAAAACCGATATTGAAAAACCGATATTGAAAAACCTATATCGAAAAACTGATATTGCAAAACCGATATCGAAAAACCGATATTGAATCCGATATTAGAACCGATATTCAAAAACCGATATTGGAGAACAAATATTGAAACACTGATATTGAAAAACCGATATTGAATCCGATATTAGAACCGATATACAAAAACCGATATTGGAGAACAAATATTGAAAAACTGATATTGAAAAACCGATATTGAAAAACCGTATTGAAAAACCGATATTGAAACCGATATTACAACCGATATTGAAAAACCGATATTGAAAAACAAATATTGAAAAACTGATATCGAAAAACTGATATTGAAAAACCGATATTGAATCCGATATTAGAACCGATATTGAAAAACCGATATTGAAAAACCGATATTGAAAAACAAATATTGAAAAACAAATATTGAAAAACTGATATCGAAAAACTGATATTGAATCCGATATTAGAACCGATATTCAAAAAACGATATTGGAGAACAAATATTGAAAAACTGATATTGAAAAACCGATATTGAAAAACCGTATTGAAAAACCGATATTGAAACCGATATTAGAACCGATATTGAAAAACCGATATTGAAAAACCGATATTGAAAAACCTATATCGAAAAACTGATATTGCAAAACCGATATTGAAAAACCGATATTGAATCCGATATTAGAACCGATATTCAAAAACCGATATTGGAGAACAAATATTGAAACACTGATATTGAAAAACCGATATTGAATCCGATATTAGAACCGATATTGAAAAACCGATATTGAAAAACAAATATTGGAAAACTGATATCGAAAAACTGATATTGAATCCGATATTAGAACCGATATTCAAAAACCGATATTGGAGAACAAATATTGAAACACTGATATTGAAAAACCGATATTGAATCCGATATTGGAGAACAAATATTGAAAAACTGATATTGAAAAACCGATATTGAAAAACCGATATTGAAAAACCTATATCGAAAAACTGATATTGCAAAACCGATATTGAAAAACCGATATTGAATCCGATATTAGAACCGATATTGAAAAACCGATATTGAATCCGATATTAGAACCGATATTGAAAAACCGATATTGGAGAACAAATATTGAAAAACTGATATTGAAAAACCGATATTGAAAAACCGTATTGAAAAACCGATATTGAAACCGATATTAGAACCGATATTGAAAAACCGATATTGAAAAACCGATATTGAAAAACCGATATTGAAAAACCGATATTGAAAAACCTATATCGAAAAACTGATATTGAATCCGATATTAGAACCGATATTGAAAAACCGATATTGAAAAACAAATATTGAAAAACTGATATCGAAAAACTGATATTGAAAAACCGATATTGAAAAACCGATATTGAAAAACAAATATTGAAAATCTGATATCGAAAAACTGATATTGAAAAACCGATATTGAATCCGATATTAGAACCGATATTCAAAAACCGATATTGGAGAACAAATATTGAAAAACTGATATTGAAAAACCGATATTGAATCCGATATTAGAACCGATATTCAAAAACCGATATTGGAGAACAAATATTGAAAAACCGATATTGAAAAACAAATATTGAAAAACTGATATCGAAAAACTGATATTGAAAAACCGATATTGAAAAACCGATATTGAATCCGATATTGAATCCGAAATTAGAACCGATATTCAAAAACCGATATTGGAGAACAAATGTTGAAAAACTGATATTGAAAAACCGATATTGAACCGATATTCAAAAACCGATATTGAAAACCAATTATTGAAAAACTAATATTGAAAAACAAATATTGAAAAACTGATATCGAAAAACTGATATTGAAAAACCGATATTGAAAACCCGATATTGAATCCGATATTAGAACCGATATTCAAAAACCGATATTGGAGAACAAATATTGAAAAACTGATATTGAAAAACCGATATTGAAAAACCGATATTGAATCCGATATTAGAACCGATATTGAAAAACCGATATTGATCCCGATATTAGAACCGATATTGAAAAACCGATATTGTAAAGCAAATATTGAAAAACTGATATCGAAAAACTGATATTGAAAAACCGATATTGAAAAACCGATATTGAAAAACCGATATTGAATCCGATATTAGAACCGATATTGAAAAACCGATATTGAAAAACAAATATTGAAAAACTGATATCGAAAAACTGATATTGAAAAACCGATATTGAAAAACCGATATTGAAAAACAAATATTGAAAATCTGATATCGAAAAACTGATATTGAAAAACCGATATTGAATCCGATATTAGAACCGATATTCAAAAACCGATATTGGAGAACAAATATTGAAAAACTGATATTGAAAAACCGATATTCAAAAACCGATATTGGAGAACACATATTGAAAAACTGATATTGAAAAACCGATATTGAAAAACCGATATTGAAAAACCTATATCGAAAAACTGATATTGCAAAACCGATATTGAATCCGATATTAGAACCGATATTGAAAAACCGATATTGAATCCGATATTAGAACCGATATTGAAAAACCGATATTGAAAAACAAATATTGAAAAACTGATATCGAAAAACTGATATTGAAAAACCGATATTGAAAAACCGATATTGAAAAACCGATATTGAAAAACCGATATTGAATCCGATATTAGAACCGATATTCAAAAACCGATATTGGAGAACAAATATTGAAAAACTGATATTGAAAAACCGATATTGAAAAACCGTATTGAAAAACCGATATTGAAACCGATATTAGAACCGATATTGAAAAACCGATATTGAAAAACAAATATTGAAAAACTGATATTGAAAAACCGATATTGAACCGATATTCAAAAACCGATATTGGAGAACAAATATTGAAAAACTGATATTGAAAAACCGATATTGAACCGATATTCAAAAACCGACATCGAAAAACAAATATTGAAAAACCGATATTGAAAAACCTATATCGAAAAACTGATATTGCAAAACCGATATTGAAAAACCGATATTGAAAACCTATATCGAAAAACTGATATTGCAAAACCGATATTGAATCCGATATTAGAACCGATATTGAAAAACCGATATTGAATCCGATATTAGAACCGATATTGAAAAACCGATATTGAAAAACAAATATTGGAAAACTGATATCGAAAAACTGATATTGAATCCGATATTAGAACCGATATTCAAAAACCGATATTGGAGAACAAATATTGAAACACTGATATTGAAAAACCGATATTGAATCCGATATTAGAACCGATATACAAAAACCGATATTGGAGAACAAATATTGAAAAACTGATATTGAAAAACCGATATTGAAAAACCGATATTGAAAAACCTATATCGAAAAACTGATATTGCAAAACCGATATTGAATCCGATATTGAAAAACCGATATTGAATCCGATATTAGAACCGATATTGAAAAACCGATATTGAAAAACAAATATTGGAAAACTGATATCGAAAAACTGATATTGAATCCGATATTAGAACCGATATTCAAAAACCGATATTGGAGAACAAATATTGAAACACTGATATTGAAAAACCGATATTGAATCCGATATTAGAACCGATATACAAAAACCGATATTGGAGAAGAAATATTGAAAAACTGATATTGAAAAACCGATATTGAAAAACCGATATTGAAAAACCTATATCGAAAAACTGATATTGCAAAACCGATATCGAAAAACCGATATTGAATCCGATATTAGAACCGATATTCAAAAACCGATATTGGAGAACAAATATTGAAACACTGATATTGAAAAACCGATATTGAATCCGATATTAGAACCGATATACAAAAACCGATATTGGAGAACAAATATTGAAAAACTGATATTGAAAAACCGATATTGAAAAACCGTATTGAAAAACCGATATTGAAACCGATATTACAACCGATATTGAAAAACCGATATTGAAAAACAAATATTGAAAAACTGATATCGAAAAACTGATATTGAAAAACCGATATTGAATCCGATATTAGAACCGATATTGAAAAACCGATATTGAAAAACCGATATTGAAAAACAAATATTGAAAAACTGATATCGAAAAACTGATATTGAATCCGATATTAGAACCGATATTCAAAAAACGATATTGGAGAACAAATATTGAAAAACTGATATTGAAAAACCGATATTGAAAAACCGTATTGAAAAACCGATATTGAAACCGATATTAGAACCGATATTGAAAAACCGATATTGAAAAACCGATATTGAAAAACCTATATCGAAAAACTGATATTGCAAAACCGATATTGAAAAACCGATATTGAATCCGATATTAGAACCGATATTCAAAAACCGATATTGGAGAACAAATATTGAAACACTGATATTGAAAAACCGATATTGAATCCGATATTAGAACCGATATTGAAAAACCGATATTGAAAAACAAATATTGGAAAACTGATATCGAAAAACTGATATTGAATCCGATATTAGAACCGATATTCAAAAACCGATATTGGAGAACAAATATTGAAACACTGATATTGAAAAACCGATATTGAATCCGATATTGGAGAACAAATATTGAAAAACTGATATTGAAAAACCGATATTGAAAAACCGATATTGAAAAACCTATATCGAAAAACTGATATTGCAAAACCGATATTGAAAAACCGATATTGAATCCGATATTAGAACCGATATTGAAAAACCGATATTGAATCCGATATTAGAACCGATATTGAAAAACCGATATTGGAGAACAAATATTGAAAAACTGATATTGAAAAACCGATATTGAAAAACCGTATTGAAAAACCGATATTGAAACCGATATTAGAACCGATATTGAAAAACCGATATTGAAAAACCGATATTGAAAAACCGATATTGAAAAACCGATATTGAAAAACCTATATCGAAAAACTGATATTGAATCCGATATTAGAACCGATATTGAAAAACCGATATTGAAAAACAAATATTGAAAAACTGATATCGAAAAACTGATATTGAAAAACCGATATTGAAAAACCGATATTGAAAAACAAATATTGAAAATCTGATATCGAAAAACTGATATTGAAAAACCGATATTGAATCCGATATTAGAACCGTTATTCAAAAACCGATATTGGAGAACAAATATTGAAAAACTGATATTGAAAAACCGATATTGAATCCGATATTAGAACCGATATTCAAAAACCGATATTGGAGAACAAATATTGAAAAACCGATATTGAAAAACAAATATTGAAAAACTGATATCGAAAAACTGATATTGAAAAACCGATATTGAAAAACCGATATTGAATCCGATATTGAATCCGAAATTAGAACCGATATTCAAAAACCGATATTGGAGAACAAATGTTGAAAAACTGATATTGAAAAACCGATATTGAACCGATATTCAAAAACCGATATTGAAAACCAAATATTGAAAAACTAATATTGAAAAACAAATATTGAAAAACTGATATCGAAAAACTGATATTGAAAAACCGATATTGAAAACCCGATATTGAATCCGATATTAGAACCGATATTCAAAAACCGATATTGGAGAACAAATATTGAAAAACTGATATTGAAAAACCGATATTGAAAAACCGATATTGAATCCGATATTAGAACCGATATTGAAAAACCGATATTGATCCCGATATTAGAACCGATATTGAAAAACCGATATTGTAAAGCAAATATTGAAAAACTGATATCGAAAAACTGATATTGAAAAACCGATATTGAAAAACCGATATTGAAAAACCGATATTGAATCCGATATTAGAACCGATATTGAAAAACCGATATTGAAAAACAAATATTGAAAAACTGATATCGAAAAACTGATATTGAAAAACCGATATTGAAAAACCGATATTGAAAAACAAATATTGAAAATCTGATATCGAAAAACTGATATTGAAAAACCGATATTGAATCCGATATTAGAACCGATATTCAAAAACCGATATTGGAGAACAAATATTGAAAAACTGATATTGAAAAACCGATATTCAAAAACCGATATTGGAGAACACATATTGAAAAACTGATATTGAAAAACCGATATTGAAAAACCGATATTGAAAAACCTATATCGAAAAACTGATATTGCAAAACCGATATTGAATCCGATATTAGAACCGATATTGAAAAACCGATATTGAATCCGATATTAGAACCGATATTGAAAAACCGATATTGAAAAACAAATATTGAAAAACTGATATCGAAAAACTGATATTGAAAAACCGATATTGAAAAACCGATATTGAAAAACCGATATTGAAAAACCGATATTGAATCCGATATTAGAACCGATATTCAAAAACCGATATTGGAGAACAAATATTGAAAAACTGATATTGAAAAACCGATATTGAAAAACCGTATTGAAAAACCGATATTGAAACCGATATTAGAACCGATATTGAAAAACCGATATTGAAAAACAAATATTGAAAAACTGATATTGAAAAACCGATATTGAACCGATATTCAAAAACCGATATTGGAGAACAAATATTGAAAAACTGATATTGAAAAACCGATATTGAACCGATATTCAAAAACCGACATCGAAAAACAAATATTGAAAAACTGATATCGAAAAACTGATATTGAAAAACCGATATTGAAAACCTATATCGAAAAACTGATATTGCAAAACCGATATTGAATCCGATATTAGAACCGATATTGAAAAACCGATATTGAATCCGATATTAGAACCGATATTGAAAAACCGATATTGAAAAACAAATATTGGAAAACTGATATCGAAAAACTGATATTGAATCCGATATTAGAACCGATATTCAAAAACCGATATTGGAGAACAAATATTGAAACACTGATATTGAAACCCGATATTGAATCCGATATTAGAACCGATATACAAAAACCGATATTGGAGAACAAATATTGAAAAACTGATATTGAAAAACCGATATTGAAAAACCGTATTGAAAAACCGATATTGAAACCGATATTACAACCGATATTGAAAAACCGATATTGAAAAACAAATATTGAAAAACTGATATCGAAAAACTGATATTGAAAAACCAATATTGAATCCGATATTAGAACCGATATTGAAAAACCGATATTGAAAAACCGATATTGAAAAACAAATATTGAAAAACTGATATCGAAAAACTGATATTGAATCCGATATTAGAACCGATATTCAAAAAACGATATTGGAGAACAAATATTGAAAAACTGATATTGAAAAACCGATATTGAAAAACCGTATTGAAAAACCGATATTGAAACCGATATTAGAACCGATATTGAAAAACCGATATTGAAAAACCGATATTGAAAAACCTATATCGAAAAACTGATATTGCAAAACCGATATTGAAAAACCGATATTGAATCCGATATTAGAACCGATATTCAAAAACCGATATTGGAGAACAAATATTGAAACACTGATATTGAAAAACCGATATTGAATCCGATATTAGAACCGATATTGAAAAACCGATATTGAAAAACAAATATTGGAAAACTGTTATCGAAAAACTGATATTGAATCCGATATTAGAACCGATATTCAAAAACCGATATTGGAGAACAAATATTGAAACACTGATATTGAAAAACCGATATTGAATCCGATATTAGAACCGATATACAAAAACCGATATTGGAGAACAAATATTGAAAAACTGATATTGAAAAACCGATATTGAAAAACCGATATTGAAAAACCTATATCGAAAAACTGATATTGCAAAACCGATATTGAAAAACCGATATTGAATCCGATATTAGAACCGATATTGAAAAACCGATATTGAATCCGATATTAGAACCGATATTGAAAAACCGATATTGGAGAACAAATATTGAAAAACTGATATTGAAAAACCGATATTGAAAAACCGTATTGAAAAACCGATATTGAAACCGATATTAGAACCGATATTGAAAAACCGATATTGAAAAACCGATATTGAAAAACCGATATTGAAAAACCTATATCGAAAAACTGATATTGAATCCGATATTAGAACCGATATTGAAAAACCGATATTGAAAAACAAATATTGAAAAACTGATATCGAAAAACTGATATTGAAAAACCGATATTGAAAAACCGATATTGAAAAACAAATATTGAAAATCTGATATCGAAAAACTGATATTGAAAAACCGATATTGAATCCGATATTAGAACCGATATTCAAAAACCGATATTGGAGAACAAATATTGAAAAACTGATATTGAAAAACCGATATTCAAAAACCGATATTGGAGAACACATATTGAAAAACTGATATTGAAAAACCGATATTGAAAAACCGATATTGAAAAACCTATATCGAAAAACTGATATTGCAAAACCGATATTGAATCCGATATTAGAACCGATATTGAAAAACCGATATTGAATCCGATATTAGAACCGATATTGAAAAACCGATATTGGAGAACAAATATTGAAAAACTGATATTGAAAAACCGATATTGAAACCGATATTAGAACCGATATTGAAAAACCGATATTGAAAACCAAATATTGAAAAACTGATATCGAAAAACTGATATTGAAAAACCGATATTGAATCCGAAATTAGAACCGATATTGAAAAACCGATATTTAAAAACCTATATCGAAAAACTGATATTGCAAAACCGATATTGAAAAACCGATATTGAATCCGATATTAGAACCGATATTGAAAAACCGATATTGAAAACCAAAAATTGAAAAACTGATATCGAAAAACTGATATTGAAAAACCGATATTGAATCCGATATTAGAACCGATATTTAAAAACCTATATCGAAAAACTGATATTGCAAAACCGATATTGAAAAACCGATATTGAATCCGATATTAGAACCGATATTGAAAAACCGATATTGAAAAACCGATATTGAATCCGATATTAGAACCGATATTGAAAAACCTATATTGAATCCGATATTAGAACCGATATTGAAAAACCGATATTGGAGAACAAATATTCAAAAACCGATATTGAAAAACAAATATTGAAAAACTGATATTGAAAAACCGATATTGAATCCGATATTAGAACCGATATTCAAAAACCGATATTGGAGAACAAATATTGAAAAACCGATATTGAAAAACAAATATTGAAAAACTGATATCGAAAAACTGATATTGAAAAACCGATATTGAAAAACCGATATTGAAAAACCGATATTGAATCCGATATTGAATCCGAAATTAGAACCGATATTCAAAAACCGATATTGAAAAACCGATATTGAAAAACCGATATTGAAAAACCTATATCGAAAAACTGATATTGAATCCGATATTAGAACCGATATTGAAAAACCGATATTGAAAAACAAATATTGAAAAACTGATATCGAAAAACTGATATTGAAAAACCGATATTGAAAAACCGATATTGAAAAACAAATATTGAAAATCTGATATCGAAAAACTGATATTGAAAAACCGATATTGAATCCGATATTAGAACCGATATTCAAAAACCGATATTGGAGAACAAATATTGAAAAACTGATATTGAAAAACCGATATTCAAAAACCGATAGTGGAGAACACATATTGAAAAACTGATATTGAAAAACCGATATTGAAAAACCGATATTGAAAAACCTATATCGAAAAACTGATATTGCAAAACCGATATTGAATCCGATATTAGAACCGATATTGAAAAACCGATATTGAATCCGATATTAGAACCGATATTGAAAAACCGATATTGGAGAACAAATATTGAAAAACTGATATTGAAAAACCGATATTGAAACCGATATTAGAACCGATATTGAAAAACCGATATTGAAAACCAAATATTGAAAAACTGATATCGAAAAACTGATATTGAAAAACCGATATTGAATCCGAAATTAGAACCGATATTCAAAAACCGATATTCAAAAACCGATATTGGAGAACAAATATTGAAAAACCGATATTGAAAAACCGATATTGAAAAACCTATATCGAAAAACTGATATTGCAAAACCGATATTGAAAAACCGATATTGAATCCGATATTAGAACCGATATTGAAAAACCGATATTGAATCCGATATTAGAACCGATATTGAAAAACCGATATTGGAGAACAAATATTGAAAAACTGATATTGAAAAACCGATATTGAAAAACCGTATTGAAAAACCGATATTGAAACCGATATTAGAACCGATATTGAAAAACCGATATTGAAAAACCGATATTGAAAAACCGATATTGAAAAACCTATATCGAAAAACTGATATTGAATCCGATATTAGAACCGATATTGAAAAACCGATATTGAAAAACAAATATTGAAAAACTGATATCGAAAAACTGATATTGAAACACCGATATTGAAAAACCGATATTGAAAAACAAATATTGAAAATCTGATATCGAAAAACTGATATTGAAAAACCGATATTGAATCCGATATTAGAACCGATATTCAAAAACCGATATTGGAGAACAAATATTGAAAAACTGATATTGAAAAACCGATATTCAAAAACCGATATTGGAGAACACATATTGAAAAACTGATATTGAAAAACCGATATTGAAAAACCGATATTGAAAAACCTATATCGAAAAACTGATATTGCAAAACCGATATTGAATCCGATATTAGAACCGATATTGAAAAACCGATATTGAATCCGATATTAGAACCGATATTGAAAAACCGATATTGGAGAACAAATATTGAAAAACTGATATTGAAAAACCGATATTGAAACCGATATTAGAACCGATATTGAAAAACCGATATTGAAAACCAAATATTGAAAAACTGATATCGAAAAACTGATATTGAAAAACCGATATTGAATCCGAAATTAGAACCGATATTGAAAAACCGATATTTAAAAACCTATATCGAAAAACTGATATTGCAAAACCGATATTGAAAAACCGATATTGAATCCGATATTAGAACCGATATTGAAAAACCGATATTGAAAACCAAAAATTGAAAAACTGATATCGAAAAACTGATATTGAAAAACCGATATTGAATCCGATATTAGAACCGATATTTAAAAACCTATATCGAAAAACTGATATTGCAAAACCGATATTGAAAAACCGATATTGAATCCGATATTAGAACCGATATTGAAAAACCGATATTGAAAAACCGATATTGAATCCGATATTAGAACCGATATTGAAAAACCTATATTGAATCCGATATTAGAACCGATATTGAAAAACCGATATTGGAGAACAAATATTCAAAAACCGATATTGAAAAACAAATATTGAAAAACTGATATTGAAAAACCGATATTGAATCCGATATTAGAACCGATATTCAAAAACCGATATTGGAGAACAAATATTGAAAAACCGATATTGAAAAACAAATATTGAAAAACTGATATCGAAAAACTGATATTGAAAAACCGATATTGAAAAACCGATATTGAATCCGATATTGAATCCGAAATTAGAACCGATATTCAAAAACCGATATTGGAGAACAAATATTGAAAAACTGATATTGAAAAACCGATATTGAACCGATATTCAAAAACCGATATTGAAAACCAAATATTGAAAAACTAATATTGAAAAACAAATATTGAAAAACTGATATCGAAAAACTGATATTGAAAAACCGATATTGAAAACCCGATATTGAATCCGATATTAGAACCGATATTCAAAAACCGATATTGGAGAACAAATATTGAAAAACTGATATTGAAAAACCGATATTGAAAAACCGATATTGAATCCGATATTAGAACCGATATTGAAAAACCGATATTGATCCCGATATTAGAACCGATATTGAAAAACCGATATTGTAAAGCAAATATTGAAAAACTGATATCGAAAAACTGATATTGAAAAACCGATATTGAAAAACCGATATTGAAAAACCGATATTGAATCCGATATTAGAACCGATATTGAAAAACCGATATTGAAAAACAAATATTGAAAAACTGATATCGAAAAACTGATATTGAAAAACCGATATTGAAAAACCGATATTCAAAAACCGATATTGGAGAACAAATATTGAAACACTGATATTGAAAAACCGATATTGAATCCGATATTAGAACCGATATACAAAAACCGATATTGGAGAACAAATATTGAAAAACTGATATTGAAAAACCGATATTGAAAAACCGATATTGAAAAACCTATATCGAAAAACTGATATTGCAAAACCGATATTGAAAAACCGATATTGAATCCGATATTAGAACCGATATTGAAAAACCGATATTGAATCCGATATTAGAACCGATATTGAAAAACCGATATTGGAGAACAAATATTGAAAAACTGATATTGAAAAACCGATATTGAAAAACCGTATTGAAAAACCGATATTGAAACCGATATTAGAACCGATATTGAAAAACCGATATTGAAAAACCGATATTGAAAAACAAATATTGAAAAACTGATATCGAAAAACTGATATTGAATCCGATATTAGAACCGATATTCAAAAAACGATATTGGAGAACAAATATTGAAAAACTGATATTGAAAAACCGATATTGAAAAACCGTATTGAAAAACCGATATTGAAACCGATATTAGAACCGATATTGAAAAACCGATATTGAAAAACCGATATTGAAAAACCTATATCGAAAAACTGATATTGCAAAACCGATATTGAAAAACCGATATTGAATCCGATATTAGAACCGATATTCAAAAACCGATATTGGAGAACAAATATTGAAACACTGATATTGAAAAACCGATATTGAATCCGATATTAGGACCGATATTGAAAAACCGATATTGAAAAACAAATATTGGAAAACTGATATCGAAAAACTGATATTGAATCCGATATTAGAACCGATATTCAAAAACCGATATTGGAGAACAAATATTGAAACACTGATATTGAAAAACCGATATTGAATCCGATATTAGAACCGATATACAAAAACCGATATTGGAGAACAAATATTGAAAAACTGATATTGAAAAACCGATATTGAAAAACCGATATTGAAAAACCTATATCGAAAAACTGATATTGCAAAACCGATATTGAAAAACCGATATTGAATCCGATATTAGAACCGATATTGAAAAACCGATATTGAATCCGATATTAGAACCGATATTGAAAAACCGATATTGGAGAACAAATATTGAAAAACTGATATTGAAAAACCGATATTGAAAAACCGTATTGAAAAACCGATATTGAAACCGATATTAGAACCGATATTGAAAAACCGATATTGAAAAACCGATATTGAAAAACCGATATTGAAAAACCTATATCGAAAAACTGATATTGAATCCGATATTAGAACCGATATTGAAAAACCGATATTGAAAAACAAATATTGAAAAACTGATATCGAAAAACTGATATTGAAAAACCGATATTGAAAAACCGATATTGAAAAACAAATATTGAAAATCTGATATCGAAAAACTGATATTGAAAAACCGATATTGAATCCGATATTAGAACCGATATTCAAAAACCGATATTGGAGAACAAATATTGAAAAACTGATATTGAAAAACCGATATTCAAAAACCGATATTGGAGAACACATATTGAAAAACTGATATTGAAAAACCGATATTGAAAAACCGATATTGAAAAACCTATATCGAAAAACTGATATTGCAAAACCGATATTGAATCCGATATTAGAACCGATATTGAAAAACCGATATTGAATCCGATATTAGAACCGATATTGAAAAACCGATATTGGAGAACAAATATTGAAAAACTGATATTGAAAAACCGATATTGAAACCGATATTAGAACCGATATTGAAAAACCGATATTGAAAACCAAATATTGAAAAACTGATATCGAAAAACTGATATTGAAAAACCGATATTGAATCCGAAATTAGAACCGATATTGAAAAACCGATATTTAAAAACCTATATCGAAAAACTGATATTGCAAAACCGATATTGAAAAACCGATATTGAATCCGATATTAGAACCGATATTGAAAAACCGATATTGAAAACCAAAAATTGAAAAACTGATATCGAAAAACTGATATTGAAAAACCGATATTGAATCCGATATTAGAACCGATATTTAAAAACCTATATCGAAAAACTGATATTGCAAAACCGATATTGAAAAACCGATATTGAATCCGATATTAGAACCGATATTGAAAAACCGATATTGAAAAACCGATATTGAATCCGATATTAGAACCGATATTGAAAAACCTATATTGAATCCGATATTAGAACCGATATTGAAAAACCGATATTGGAGAACAAATATTCAAAAACCGATATTGAAAAACAAATATTGAAAAACTGATATTGAAAAACCGATATTGAATCCGATATTAGAACCGATATTCAAAAACCGATATTGGAGAACAAATATTGAAAAACCGATATTGAAAAACAAATATTGAAAAACTGATATCGAAAAACTGATATTGAAAAACCGATATTGAAAAACCGATATTGAATCCGATATTGAATCCGAAATTAGAACCGATATTCAAAAACCGATATTGGAGAACAAATATTGAAAAACTGATATTGAAAAACCGATATTGAACCGATATTCAAAAACCGATATTGAAAACCAAATATTGAAAAACTAATATTGAAAAACAAATATTGAAAAACTGATATCGAAAAACTGATATTGAAAAACCGATATTGAAAACCCGATATTGAATCCGATATTAGAACCGATATTCAAAAACCGATATTGGAGAACAAATATTGAAAAACTGATATTGAAAAACCGATATTGAAAAACCGATATTGAATCCGATATTAGAACCGATATTGAAAAACCGATATTGATCCCGATATTAGAACCGATATTGAAAAACCGATATTGTAAAGCAAATATTGAAAAACTGATATCGAAAAACTGATATTGAAAAACCGATATTGAAAAACCGATATTGAAAAACCGATATTGAATCCGATATTAGAACCGATATTGAAAAACCGATATTGAAAAACAAATATTGAAAAACTGATATCGAAAAACTGATATTGAAAAACCGATATTGAAAAACCGATATTCAAAAACCGATATTGGAGAACAAATATTGAAACACTGATATTGAAAAACCGATATTGAATCCGATATTAGAACCGATATACAAAAACCGATATTGGAGAACAAATATTGAAAAACTGATATTGAAAAACCGATATTGAAACCGATATTAGAACCGATATTGAAAAACCGATATTGAAAACCAAATATTGAAAAACTGATATCGAAAAACTGATATTGAAAAACCGATATTGAATCCGAAATTAGAACCGATATTGAAAAACCGATATTTAAAAACCTATATCGAAAAACTGATATTGCAAAACCGATATTGAAAAACCGATATTGAATCCGATATTAGAACCGATATTGAAAAACCGATATTGAAAACCAAAAATTGAAAAACTGATATCGAAAAACTGATATTGAAAAACCGATATTGAATCCGATATTAGAACCGATATTTAAAAACCTATATCGAAAAACTGATATTGCAAAACCGATATTGAAAAACCGATATTGAATCCGATATTAGAACCGATATTGAAAAACCGATATTGAAAAACCGATATTGAATCCGATATTAGAACCGATATTGAAAAACCTATATTGAATCCGATATTAGAACCGATATTGAAAAACCGATATTGGAGAACAAATATTCAAAAACCGATATTGAAAAACAAATATTGAAAAACTGATATTGAAAAACCGATATTGAATCCGATATTAGAACCGATATTCAAAAACCGATATTGGAGAACAAATATTGAAAAACCGATATTGAAAAACAAATATTGAAAAACTGATATCGAAAAACTGATATTGAAAAACCGATATTGAAAAACCGATATTGAATCCGATATTGAATCCGAAATTAGAACCGATATTCAAAAACCGATATTGGAGAACAAATATTGAAAAACTGATATTGAAAAACCGATATTGAACCGATATTCAAAAACCGATATTGAAAACCAAATATTGAAAAACTAATATTGAAAAACAAATATTGAAAAACTGATATCGAAAAACTGATATTGAAAAACCGATATTGAAAACCCGATATTGAATCCGATATTAGAACCGATATTCAAAAACCGATATTGGAGAACAAATATTGAAAAACTGATATTGAAAAACCGATATTGAAAAACCGATATTGAATCCGATATTAGAACCGATATTGAAAAACCGATATTGATCCCGATATTAGAACCGATATTGTAAAGCAAATATTGAAAAACTGATATCGAAAAACTGATATTGAAAAACCGATATTGAAAAACCGATATTGAAAAACCGATATTGAATCCGATATTAGAACCGATATTGAAAAACCGATATTGAAAAACAAATATTGAAAAACTGATATCGAAAAACTGATATTGAAAAACCGATATTGAAAAACCGATATTCAAAAACCGATATTGGAGAACAAATATTGAAACACTGATATTGAAAAACCGATATTGAATCCGATATTAGAACCGATATACAAAAACCGATATTGGAGAACAAATATTGAAAAACTGATATTGAAAAACCGATATTGAAAAACCGATATTGAAAAACCTATATCGAAAAACTGATATTGCAAAACCGATATTGAAAAACCGATATTGAATCCGATATTAGAACCGATATTGAAAAACCGATATTGAATCCGATATTAGAACCGATATTGAAAAACCGATATTGGAGAACAAATATTGAAAAACTGATATTGAAAAACCGATATTGAAAAACCGTATTGAAAAACCGATATTGAAACCGATATTAGAACCGATATTGAAAAACCGATATTGAAAAACCGATATTGAAAAACAAATATTGAAAAACTGATATCGAAAAACTGATATTGAATCCGATATTAGAACCGATATTCAAAAAACGATATTGGAGAACAAATATTGAAAAACTGATATTGAAAAACCGATATTGAAAAACCGTATTGAAAAACCGATATTGAAACCGATATTAGAACCGATATTGAAAAACCGATATTGAAAAACCGATATTGAAAAACCTATATCGAAAAACTGATATTGAAAAACCGATATTGAATCCGATATTAGAACCGATATTTAAAAACCTATATCGAAAAACTGATATTGCAAAACCGATATTGAAAAACCGATATTGAATCCGATATTAGAACCGATATTGAAAAACCGATATTGAAAAACCGATATTGAATCCGATATTAGAACCGATATTGAAAAACCTATATTGAATCCGATATTAGAACCGATATTGAAAAACCGATATTGGAGAACAAATATTCAAAAACCGATATTGAAAAACAAATATTGAAAAACTGATATTGAAAAACCGATATTGAATCCGATATTAGAACCGATATTCAAAAACCGATATTGGAGAACAAATATTGAAAAACCGATATTGAAAAACAAATATTGAAAAACTGATATCGAAAAACTGATATTGAAAAACCGATATTGAAAAACCGATATTGAATCCGATATTGAATCCGAAATTAGAACCGATATTCAAAAACCGATATTGGAGAACAAATATTGAAAAACTGATATTGAAAAACCGATATTGAACCGATATTCAAAAACCGATATTGAAAACCAAATATTGAAAAACTAATATTGAAAAACAAATATTGAAAAACTGATATCGAAAAACTGATATTGAAAAACCGATATTGAAAACCCGATATTGAATCCGATATTAGAACCGATATTCAAAAACCGATATTGGAGAACAAATATTGAAAAACTGATATTGAAAAACCGATATTGAAAAACCGATATTGAATCCGATATTAGAACCGATATTGAAAAACCGATATTGATCCCGATATTAGAACCGATATTGAAAAACCGATATTGTAAAGCAAATATTGAAAAACTGATATCGAAAAACTGATATTGAAAAACCGATATTGAAAAACCGATATTGAAAAACCGATATTGAATCCGATATTAGAACCGATATTGAAAAACCGATATTGAAAAACAAATATTGAAAAACTGATATCGAAAAACTGATATTGAAAAACCGATATTGAAAAACCGATATTCAAAAACCGATATTGGAGAACAAATATTGAAACACTGATATTGAAAAACCGATATTGAATCCGATATTAGAACCGATATACAAAAACCGATATTGGAGAACAAATATTGAAAAACTGATATTGAAAAACCGATATTGAAAAACCGATATTGAAAAACCTATATCGAAAAACTGATATTGCAAAACCGATATTGAAAAACCGATATTGAATCCGATATTAGAACCGATATTGAAAAACCGATATTGAATCCGATATTAGAACCGATATTGAAAAACCGATATTGGAGAACAAATATTGAAAAACTGATATTGAAAAACCGATATTGAAAAACCGTATTGAAAAACCGATATTGAAACCGATATTAGAACCGATATTGAAAAACCGATATTGAAAAACCGATATTGAAAAACAAATATTGAAAAACTGATATCGAAAAACTGATATTGAATCCGATATTAGAACCGATATTCAAAAAACGATATTGGAGAACAAATATTGAAAAACTGATATTGAAAAACCGATATTGAAAAACCGTATTGAAAAACCGATATTGAAACCGATATTAGAACCGATATTGAAAAACCGATATTGAAAAACCGATATTGAAAAACCTATATCGAAAAACTGATATTGCAAAACCGATATTGAAAAACCGATATTGAATCCGATATTAGAACCGATATTCAAAAACCGATATTGGAGAACAAATATTGAAACACTGATATTGAAAAACCGATATTGAATCCGATATTAGGACCGATATTGAAAAACCGATATTGAAAAACAAATATTGGAAAACTGATATCGAAAAACTGATATTGAATCCGATATTAGAACCGATATTGAAAAACCGATATTGGAGAACAAATATTCAAAAACCGATATTGAAAAACAAATATTGAAAAACTGATATTGAAAAACCGATATTGAAAAACCGATATTGAATCCGATATTAGAACCGATATTCAAAAACCGATATTGGAGAACAAATATTGAAAAACTGATATTGAAAAACCGATATTCAAAAACCGATATTGGAGAACACATATTGAAAAACTGATATTGAAAAACCGATATTGAAAAACCGATATTGAAAAACCTATATCGAAAAACTGATATTGCAAAACCGATATTGAATCCGATATTAGAACCGATATTGAAAAACCGATATTTAAAAACCTATATCGAAAAACTGATATTGCAAAACCGATATTGAAAAACCGATATTGAATCCGATATTAGAACCGATATTGAAAAACCGATATTGAAAACCAAAAATTGAAAAACTGATATCGAAAAACTGATATTGAAAAACCGATATTGAATCCGATATTAGAACCGATATTTAAAAACCTATATCGAAAAACTGATATTGCAAAACCGATATTGAAAAACCGATATTGAATCCGATATTAGAACCGATATTGAAAAACCGATATTGAAAAACCGATATTGAATCCGATATTAGAACCGATATTGAAAAACCTATATTGAATCCGATATTAGAACCGATATTGAAAAACCGATATTGGAGAACAAATATTCAAAAACCGATATTGAAAAACAAATATTGAAAAACTGATATTGAAAAACCGATATTGAATCCGATATTAGAACCGATATTCAAAAACCGATATTGGAGAACAAATATTGAAAAACCGATATTGAAAAACAAATATTGAAAAACTGATATCGAAAAACTGATATTGAAAAACCGATATTGAAAAACCGATATTGAATCCGATATTGAATCCGAAATTAGAACCGATATTCAAAAACCGATATTGGAGAACAAATATTGAAAAACTGATATTGAAAAACCGATATTGAACCGATATTCAAAAACCGATATTGAAAACCAAATATTGAAAAACTAATATTGAAAAACAAATATTGAAAAACTGATATCGAAAAACTGATATTGAAAAACCGATATTGAAAACCCGATATTGAATCCGATATTAGAACCGATATTCAAAAACCGATATTGGAGAACAAATATTGAAAAACTGATATTGAAAAACCGATATTGAAAAACCGATATTGAATCCGATATTAGAACCGATATTGAAAAACCGATATTGATCCCGATATTAGAACCGATATTGAAAAACCGATATTGTAAAGCAAATATTGAAAAACTGATATCGAAAAACTGATATTGAAAAACCGATATTGAAAAACCGATATTGAAAAACCGATATTGAATCCGATATTAGAACCGATATTGAAAAACCGATATTGAAAAACAAATATTGAAAAACTGATATCGAAAAACTGATATTGAAAAACCGATATTGAAAAACCGATATTCAAAAACCGATATTGGAGAACAAATATTGAAACACTGATATTGAAAAACCGATATTGAATCCGATATTAGAACCGATATACAAAAACCGATATTGGAGAACAAATATTGAAAAACTGATATTGAAAAACCGATATTGAAACCGATATTAGAACCGATATTGAAAAACCGATATTGAAAACCAAATATTGAAAAACTGATATCGAAAAACTGATATTGAAAAACCGATATTGAATCCGAAATTAGAACCGATATTGAAAAACCGATATTTAAAAACCTATATCGAAAAACTGATATTGCAAAACCGATATTGAAAAACCGATATTGAATCCGATATTAGAACCGATATTGAAAAACCGATATTGAAAACCAAAAATTGAAAAACTGATATCGAAAAACTGATATTGAAAAACCGATATTGAATCCGATATTAGAACCGATATTTAAAAACCTATATCGAAAAACTGATATTGCAAAACCGATATTGAAAAACCGATATTGAATCCGATATTAGAACCGATATTGAAAAACCGATATTGAAAAACCGATATTGAATCCGATATTAGAACCGATATTGAAAAACCTATATTGAATCCGATATTAGAACCGATATTGAAAAACCGATATTGGAGAACAAATATTCAAAAACCGATATTGAAAAACAAATATTGAAAAACTGATATTGAAAAACCGATATTGAATCCGATATTAGAACCGATATTCAAAAACCGATATTGGAGAACAAATATTGAAAAACCGATATTGAAAAACAAATATTGAAAAACTGATATCGAAAAACTGATATTGAAAAACCGATATTGAAAAACCGATATTGAATCCGATATTGAATCCGAAATTAGAACCGATATTCAAAAACCGATATTGGAGAACAAATATTGAAAAACTGATATTGAAAAACCGATATTGAACCGATATTCAAAAACCGATATTGAAAACCAAATATTGAAAAACTAATATTGAAAAACAAATATTGAAAAACTGATATCGAAAAACTGATATTGAAAAACCGATATTGAAAACCCGATATTGAATCCGATATTAGAACCGATATTCAAAAACCGATATTGGAGAACAAATATTGAAAAACTGATATTGAAAAACCGATATTGAAAAACCGATATTGAATCCGATATTAGAACCGATATTGAAAAACCGATATTGATCCCGATATTAGAACCGATATTGAAAAACCGATATTGTAAAGCAAATATTGAAAAACTGATATCGAAAAACTGATATTGAAAAACCGATATTGAAAAACCGATATTGAAAAACCGATATTGAATCCGATATTAGAACCGATATTGAAAAACCGATATTGAAAAACAAATATTGAAAAACTGATATCGAAAAACTGATATTGAAAAACCGATATTGAAAAACCGATATTCAAAAACCGATATTGGAGAACAAATATTGAAACACTGATATTGAAAAACCGATATTGAATCCGATATTAGAACCGATATACAAAAACCGATATTGGAGAACAAATATTGAAAAACTGATATTGAAAAACCGATATTGAAAAACCGATATTGAAAAACCTATATCGAAAAACTGATATTGCAAAACCGATATTGAAAAACCGATATTGAATCCGATATTAGAACCGATATTGAAAAACCGATATTGAATCCGATATTAGAACCGATATTGAAAAACCGATATTGGAGAACAAATATTGAAAAACTGATATTGAAAAACCGATATTGAAAAACCGTATTGAAAAACCGATATTGAAACCGATATTAGAACCGATATTGAAAAACCGATATTGAAAAACCGATATTGAAAAACAAATATTGAAAAACTGATATCGAAAAACTGATATTGAATCCGATATTAGAACCGATATTCAAAAAACGATATTGGAGAACAAATATTGAAAAACTGATATTGAAAAACCGATATTGAAAAACCGTATTGAAAAACCGATATTGAAACCGATATTAGAACCGATATTGAAAAACCGATATTGAAAAACCGATATTGAAAAACCTATATCGAAAAACTGATATTGAAAAACCGATATTGAATCCGATATTAGAACCGATATTTAAAAACCTATATCGAAAAACTGATATTGCAAAACCGATATTGAAAAACCGATATTGAATCCGATATTAGAACCGATATTGAAAAACCGATATTGAAAAACCGATATTGAATCCGATATTAGAACCGATATTGAAAAACCTATATTGAATCCGATATTAGAACCGATATTGAAAAACCGATATTGGAGAACAAATATTCAAAAACCGATATTGAAAAACAAATATTGAAAAACTGATATTGAAAAACCGATATTGAATCCGATATTAGAACCGATATTCAAAAACCGATATTGGAGAACAAATATTGAAAAACCGATATTGAAAAACAAATATTGAAAAACTGATATCGAAAAACTGATATTGAAAAACCGATATTGAAAAACCGATATTGAATCCGATATTGAATCCGAAATTAGAACCGATATTCAAAAACCGATATTGGAGAACAAATATTGAAAAACTGATATTGAAAAACCGATATTGAACCGATATTCAAAAACCGATATTGAAAACCAAATATTGAAAAACTAATATTGAAAAACAAATATTGAAAAACTGATATCGAAAAACTGATATTGAAAAACCGATATTGAAAACCCGATATTGAATCCGATATTAGAACCGATATTCAAAAACCGATATTGGAGAACAAATATTGAAAAACTGATATTGAAAAACCGATATTGAAAAACCGATATTGAATCCGATATTAGAACCGATATTGAAAAACCGATATTGATCCCGATATTAGAACCGATATTGAAAAACCGATATTGTAAAGCAAATATTGAAAAACTGATATCGAAAAACTGATATTGAAAAACCGATATTGAAAAACCGATATTGAAAAACCGATATTGAATCCGATATTAGAACCGATATTGAAAAACCGATATTGAAAAACAAATATTGAAAAACTGATATCGAAAAACTGATATTGAAAAACCGATATTGAAAAACCGATATTCAAAAACCGATATTGGAGAACAAATATTGAAACACTGATATTGAAAAACCGATATTGAATCCGATATTAGAACCGATATACAAAAACCGATATTGGAGAACAAATATTGAAAAACTGATATTGAAAAACCGATATTGAAAAACCGATATTGAAAAACCTATATCGAAAAACTGATATTGCAAAACCGATATTGAAAAACCGATATTGAATCCGATATTAGAACCGATATTGAAAAACCGATATTGAATCCGATATTAGAACCGATATTGAAAAACCGATATTGGAGAACAAATATTGAAAAACTGATATTGAAAAACCGATATTGAAAAACCGTATTGAAAAACCGATATTGAAACCGATATTAGAACCGATATTGAAAAACCGATATTGAAAAACCGATATTGAAAAACAAATATTGAAAAACTGATATCGAAAAACTGATATTGAATCCGATATTAGAACCGATATTCAAAAAACGATATTGGAGAACAAATATTGAAAAACTGATATTGAAAAACCGATATTGAAAAACCGTATTGAAAAACCGATATTGAAACCGATATTAGAACCGATATTGAAAAACCGATATTGAAAAACCGATATTGAAAAACCTATATCGAAAAACTGATATTGCAAAACCGATATTGAAAAACCGATATTGAATCCGATATTAGAACCGATATTCAAAAACCGATATTGGAGAACAAATATTGAAACACTGATATTGAAAAACCGATATTGAATCCGATATTAGGACCGATATTGAAAAACCGATATTGAAAAACAAATATTGGAAAACTGATATCGAAAAACTGATATTGAATCCGATATTAGAACCGATATTCAAAAACCGATATTGGAGAACAAATATTGAAACACTGATATTGAAAAACCGATATTGAATCCGATATTAGAACCGATATACAAAAACCGATATTGGAGAACAAATATTGAAAAACTGATATTGAAAAACCGATATTGAAAAACCGATATTGAAAAACCTATATCGAAAAACTGATATTGCAAAACCGATATTGAAAAACCGATATTGAATCCGATATTAGAACCGATATTGAAAAACCGATATTGAATCCGATATTAGAACCGATATTGAAAAACCGATATTGGAGAACAAATATTGAAAAACTGATATTGAAAAACCGATATTGAAAAACCGTATTGAAAAACCGATATTGAAACCGATATTAGAACCGATATTGAAAAACCGATATTGAAAAACCGATATTGAAAAACCGATATTGAAAAACCTATATCGAAAAACTGATATTGAATCCGATATTAGAACCGATATTGAAAAACCGATATTGAAAAACAAATATTGAAAAACTGATATCGAAAAACTGATATTGAAAAACCGATATTGAAAAACCGATATTGAAAAACAAATATTGAAAATCTGATATCGAAAAACTGATATTGAAAAACCGATATTGAATCCGATATTAGAACCGATATTCAAAAACCGATATTGGAGAACAAATATTGAAAAACTGATATTGAAAAACCGATATTCAAAAACCGATATTGGAGAACACATATTGAAAAACTGATATTGAAAAACCGATATTGAAAAACCGATATTGAAAAACCTATATCGAAAAACTGATATTGCAAAACCGATATTGAATCCGATATTAGAACCGATATTGAAAAACCGATATTGAATCCGATATTAGAACCGATATTGAAAAACCGATATTGGAGAACAAATATTGAAAAACTGATATTGAAAAACCGATATTGAAACCGATATTAGAACCGATATTGAAAAACCGATATTGAAAACCAAATATTGAAAAACTGATATCGAAAAACTGATATTGAAAAACCGATATTGAATCCGAAATTAGAACCGATATTGAAAAACCGATATTTAAAAACCTATATCGAAAAACTGATATTGCAAAACCGATATTGAAAAACCGATATTGAATCCGATATTAGAACCGATATTGAAAAACCGATATTGAAAACCAAAAATTGAAAAACTGATATCGAAAAACTGATATTGAAAAACCGATATTGAATCCGATATTAGAACCGATATTTAAAAACCTATATCGAAAAACTGATATTGCAAAACCGATATTGAAAAACCGATATTGAATCCGATATTAGAACCGATATTGAAAAACCGATATTGAAAAACCGATATTGAATCCGATATTAGAACCGATATTGAAAAACCTATATTGAATCCGATATTAGAACCGATATTGAAAAACCGATATTGGAGAACAAATATTCAAAAACCGATATTGAAAAACAAATATTGAAAAACTGATATTGAAAAACCGATATTGAATCCGATATTAGAACCGATATTCAAAAACCGATATTGGAGAACAAATATTGAAAAACCGATATTGAAAAACAAATATTGAAAAACTGATATCGAAAAACTGATATTGAAAAACCGATATTGAAAAACCGATATTGAATCCGATATTGAATCCGAAATTAGAACCGATATTCAAAAACCGATATTGGAGAACAAATATTGAAAAACTGATATTGAAAAACCGATATTGAACCGATATTCAAAAACCGATATTGAAAACCAAATATTGAAAAACTAATATTGAAAAACAAATATTGAAAAACTGATATCGAAAAACTGATATTGAAAAACCGATATTGAAAACCCGATATTGAATCCGATATTAGAACCGATATTCAAAAACCGATATTGGAGAACAAATATTGAAAAACTGATATTGAAAAACCGATATTGAAAAACCGATATTGAATCCGATATTAGAACCGATATTGAAAAACCGATATTGATCCCGATATTAGAACCGATATTGAAAAACCGATATTGTAAAGCAAATATTGAAAAACTGATATCGAAAAACTGATATTGAAAAACCGATATTGAAAAACCGATATTGAAAAACCGATATTGAATCCGATATTAGAACCGATATTGAAAAACCGATATTGAAAAACAAATATTGAAAAACTGATATCGAAAAACTGATATTGAAAAACCGATATTGAAAAACCGATATTCAAAAACCGATATTGGAGAACAAATATTGAAACACTGATATTGAAAAACCGATATTGAATCCGATATTAGAACCGATATACAAAAACCGATATTGGAGAACAAATATTGAAAAACTGATATTGAAAAACCGATATTGAAAAACCGATATTGAAAAACCTATATCGAAAAACTGATATTGCAAAACCGATATTGAAAAACCGATATTGAATCCGATATTAGAACCGATATTGAAAAACCGATATTGAATCCGATATTAGAACCGATATTGAAAAACCGATATTGGAGAACAAATATTGAAAAACTGATATTGAAAAACCGATATTGAAAAACCGTATTGAAAAACCGATATTGAAACCGATATTAGAACCGATATTGAAAAACCGATATTGAAAAACCGATATTGAAAAACAAATATTGAAAAACTGATATCGAAAAACTGATATTGAATCCGATATTAGAACCGATATTCAAAAAACGATATTGGAGAACAAATATTGAAAAACTGATATTGAAAAACCGATATTGAAAAACCGTATTGAAAAACCGATATTGAAACCGATATTAGAACCGATATTGAAAAACCGATATTGAAAAACCGATATTGAAAAACCTATATCGAAAAACTGATATTGCAAAACCGATATTGAAAAACCGATATTGAATCCGATATTAGAACCGATATTCAAAAACCGATATTGGAGAACAAATATTGAAACACTGATATTGAAAAACCGATATTGAATCCGATATTAGAACCGATATTTAAAAACCTATATCGAAAAACTGATATTGCAAAACCGATATTGAAAAACCGATATTGAATCCGATATTAGAACCGATATTGAAAAACCGATATTGAAAAACCGATATTGAATCCGATATTAGAACCGATATTGAAAAACCTATATTGAATCCGATATTAGAACCGATATTGAAAAACCGATATTGGAGAACAAATATTCAAAAACCGATATTGAAAAACAAATATTGAAAAACTGATATTGAAAAACCGATATTGAATCCGATATTAGAACCGATATTCAAAAACCGATATTGGAGAACAAATATTGAAAAACCGATATTGAAAAACAAATATTGAAAAACTGATATCGAAAAACTGATATTGAAAAACCGATATTGAAAAACCGATATTGAATCCGATATTGAATCCGAAATTAGAACCGATATTCAAAAACCGATATTGGAGAACAAATATTGAAAAACTGATATTGAAAAACCGATATTGAACCGATATTCAAAAACCGATATTGAAAACCAAATATTGAAAAACTAATATTGAAAAACAAATATTGAAAAACTGATATCGAAAAACTGATATTGAAAAACCGATATTGAAAACCCGATATTGAATCCGATATTAGAACCGATATTCAAAAACCGATATTGGAGAACAAATATTGAAAAACTGATATTGAAAAACCGATATTGAAAAACCGATATTGAATCCGATATTAGAACCGATATTGAAAAACCGATATTGATCCCGATATTAGAACCGATATTGAAAAACCGATATTGTAAAGCAAATATTGAAAAACTGATATCGAAAAACTGATATTGAAAAACCGATATTGAAAAACCGATATTGAAAAACCGATATTGAATCCGATATTAGAACCGATATTGAAAAACCGATATTGAAAAACAAATATTGAAAAACTGATATCGAAAAACTGATATTGAAAAACCGATATTGAAAAACCGATATTCAAAAACCGATATTGGAGAACAAATATTGAAACACTGATATTGAAAAACCGATATTGAATCCGATATTAGAACCGATATACAAAAACCGATATTGGAGAACAAATATTGAAAAACTGATATTGAAAAACCGATATTGAAAAACCGATATTGAAAAACCTATATCGAAAAACTGATATTGCAAAACCGATATTGAAAAACCGATATTGAATCCGATATTAGAACCGATATTGAAAAACCGATATTGAATCCGATATTAGAACCGATATTGAAAAACCGATATTGGAGAACAAATATTGAAAAACTGATATTGAAAAACCGATATTGAAAAACCGTATTGAAAAACCGATATTGAAACCGATATTAGAACCGATATTGAAAAACCGATATTGAAAAACCGATATTGAAAAACAAATATTGAAAAACTGATATCGAAAAACTGATATTGAATCCGATATTAGAACCGATATTCAAAAAACGATATTGGAGAACAAATATTGAAAAACTGATATTGAAAAACCGATATTGAAAAACCGTATTGAAAAACCGATATTGAAACCGATATTAGAACCGATATTGAAAAACCGATATTGAAAAACCGATATTGAAAAACCTATATCGAAAAACTGATATTGCAAAACCGATATTGAAAAACCGATATTGAATCCGATATTAGAACCGATATTCAAAAACCGATATTGGAGAACAAATATTGAAACACTGATATTGAAAAACCGATATTGAATCCGATATTAGGACCGATATTGAAAAACCGATATTGAAAAACAAATATTGGAAAACTGATATCGAAAAACTGATATTGAATCCGATATTAGAACCGATATTCAAAAACCGATATTGGAGAACAAATATTGAAACACTGATATTGAAAAACCGATATTGAATCCGATATTAGAACCGATATACAAAAACCGATATTGGAGAACAAATATTGAAAAACTGATATTGTAAAACCGATATTGAAAAACCGATATTGAAAAACCTATATCGAAAAACTGATATTGCAAAACCGATATTGAAAAACCGATATTGAATCCGATATTAGAACCGATATTGAAAAACCGATATTGAATCCGATATTAGAACCGATATTGAAAAACCGATATTGGAGAACAAATATTGAAAAACTGATATTGAAAAACCGATATTGAAAAACCGTATTGAAAAACCGATATTGAAACCGATATTAGAACCGATATTGAAAAACCGATATTGAAAAACCGATATTGAAAAACCGATATTGAAAAACCTATATCGAAAAACTGATATTGAATCCGATATTAGAACCGATATTGAAAAACCGATATTGAAAAACAAATATTGAAAAACTGATATCGAAAAACTGATATTGAAAAACCGATATTGAAAAACCGATATTGAAAAACAAATATTGAAAATCTGATATCGAAAAACTGATATTGAAAAACCGATATTGAATCCGATATTAGAACCGATATTCAAAAACCGATATTGGAGAACAAATATTGAAAAACTGATATTGAAAAACCGATATTCAAAAACCGATATTGGAGAACACATATTGAAAAACTGATATTGAAAAACCGATATTGAAAAACCGATATTGAAAAACCTATATCGAAAAACTGATATTGCAAAACCGATATTGAATCCGATATTAGAACCGATATTGAAAAACCGATATTGAATCCGATATTAGAACCGATATTGAAAAACCGATATTGGAGAACAAATATTGAAAAACTGATATTGAAAAACCGATATTGAAACCGATATTAGAACCGATATTGAAAAACCGATATTGAAAACCAAATATTGAAAAACTGATATCGAAAAACTGATATTGAAAAACCGATATTGAATCCGAAATTAGAACCGATATTGAAAAACCGATATTTAAAAACCTATATCGAAAAACTGATATTGCAAAACCGATATTGAAAAACCGATATTGAATCCGATATTAGAACCGATATTGAAAAACCGATATTGAAAACCAAAAATTGAAAAACTGATATCGAAAAACTGATATTGAAAAACCGATATTGAATCCGATATTAGAACCGATATTTAAAAACCTATATCGAAAAACTGATATTGCAAAACCGATATTGAAAAACCGATATTGAATCCGATATTAGAACCGATATTGAAAAACCGATATTGAAAAACCGATATTGAAAAACCGATATTGAATCCGATATTAGAACCGATATTGAAAAACCGATATTGAAAAACCGATATTGAATCCGATATTAGAACCGATATTGAAAAACCTATATTGAATCCGATATTAGAACCGATATTGAAAAACCGATATTGGAGAACAAATATTCAAAAACCGATATTGAAAAACAAATATTGAAAAACTGATATTGAAAAACCGATATTGAATCCGATATTAGAACCGATATTCAAAAACCGATATTGGAGAACAAATATTGAAAAACCGATATTGAAAAACAAATATTGAAAAACTGATATCGAAAAACTGATATTGAAAAACCGATATTGAAAAACCGATATTGAATCCGATATTGAATCCGAAATTAGAACCGATATTCAAAAACCGATATTGAAAAACCGATATTGAAAAACCGATATTGAAAAACCTATATCGAAAAACTGATATTGAATCCGATATTAGAACCGATATTGAAAAACCGATATTGAAAAACAAATATTGAAAAACTGATATCGAAAAACTGATATTGAAAAACCGATATTGAAAAACCGATATTGAAAAACAAATATTGAAAATCTGATATCGAAAAACTGATATTGAAAAACCGATATTGAAAAACCTATATCGAAAAACTGATATTGCAAAACCGATATTGAATCCGATATTAGAACCGATATTGAAAAACCGATATTGAATCCGATATTAGAACCGATATTGAAAAACCGATATTGGAGAACAAATATTGAAAAACTGATATTGAAAAACCGATATTGAAACCGATATTAGAACCGATATTGAAAAACCGATATTGAAAACCAAATATTGAAAAACTGATATCGAAAAACTGATATTGAAAAACCGATATTGAATCCGAAATTAGAACCGATATTGAAAAACCGATATTTAAAAACCTATATCGAAAAACTGATATTGCAAAACCGATATTGAAAAACCGATATTGAATCCGATATTAGAACCGATATTGAAAAACCGATATTGAAAACCAAAAATTGAAAAACTGATATCGAAAAACTGATATTGAAAAACCGATATTGAATCCGATATTAGAACCGATATTTAAAAACCTATATCGAAAAACTGATATTGCAAAACCGATATTGAAAAACCGATATTGAATCCGATATTAGAACCGATATTGAAAAACCGATATTGAAAAACCGATATTGAATCCGATATTAGAACCGATATTGAAAAACCTATATTGAATCCGATATTAGAACCGATATTGAAAAACCGATATTGGAGAACAAATATTCAAAAACCGATATTGAAAAACAAATATTGAAAAACTGATATTGAAAAACCGATATTGAATCCGATATTAGAACCGATATTCAAAAACCGATATTGGAGAACAAATATTGAAAAACCGATATTGAAAAACAAATATTGAAAAACTGATATCGAAAAACTGATATTGAAAAACCGATATTGAAAAACCGATATTGAATCCGATATTGAATCCGAAATTAGAACCGATATTCAAAAACCGATATTGAAAAACCGATATTGAAAAACCGATATTGAAAAACCTATATCGAAAAACTGATATTGAATCCGATATTAGAACCGATATTGAAAAACCGATATTGAAAAACAAATATTGAAAAACTGATATCGAAAAACTGATATTGAAAAACCGATATTGAAAAACCGATATTGAAAAACAAATATTGAAAATCTGATATCGAAAAACTGATATTGAAAAACCGATATTGAATCCGATATTAGAACCGATATTCAAAAACCGATATTGGAGAACAAATATTGAAAAACTGATATTGAAAAACCGATATTCAAAAACCGATATTGGAGAACACATATTGAAAAACTGATATTGAAAAACCGATATTGAAAAACCGATATTGAAAAACCTATATCGAAAAACTGATATTGCAAAACCGATATTGAATCCGATATTAGAACCGATATTGAAAAACCGATATTGAATCCGATATTAGAACCGATATTGAAAAACCGATATTGGAGAACAAATATTGAAAAACTGATATTGAAAAACCGATATTGAAACCGATATTAGAACCGATATTGAAAAACCGATATTGAAAACCAAATATTGAAAAACTGATATCGAAAAACTGATATTGAAAAACCGATATTGAATCCGAAATTAGAACCGATATTCAAAAACCGATATTCAAAAACCGATATTCAAAAACCGATATTGGAGAACAAATATTGAAAAACCGATATTGAAAAACCGATATTGAAAAACCTATATCGAAAAACTGATATTGCAAAACCGATATTGAAAAACCGATATTGAATCCGATATTAGAACCGATATTGAAAAACCGATATTGAATCCGATATTAGAACCGATATTGAAAAACCGATATTGGAGAACAAATATTGAAAAACTGATATTGAAAAACCGATATTGAAAAACCGTATTGAAAAACCGATATTGAAACCGATATTAGAACCGATATTGAAAAACCGATATTGAAAAACCGATATTGAAAAACCGATATTGAAAAACCTATATCGAAAAACTGATATTGAATCCGATATTAGAACCGATATTGAAAAACCGATATTGAAAAACAAATATTGAAAAACTGATATCGAAAAACTGATATTGAAACACCGATATTGAAAAACCGATATTGAAAAACAAATATTGAAAATCTGATATCGAAAAACTGATATTGAAAAACCGATATTGAATCCGATATTAGAACCGATATTCAAAAACCGATATTGGAGAACAAATATTGAAAAACTGATATTGAAAAACCGATATTCAAAAACCGATATTGGAGAACACATATTGAAAAACTGATATTGAAAAACCGATATTGAAAAACCGATATTGAAAAACCTATATCGAAAAACTGATATTGCAAAACCGATATTGAATCCGATATTAGAACCGATATTGAAAAACCGATATTGAATCCGATATTAGAACCGATATTGAAAAACCGATATTGGAGAACAAATATTGAAAAACTGATATTGAAAAACCGATATTGAAACCGATATTAGAACCGATATTGAAAAACCGATATTGAAAACCAAATATTGAAAAACTGATATCGAAAAACTGATATTGAAAAACCGATATTGAATCCGAAATTAGAACCGATATTGAAAAACCGATATTTAAAAACCTATATCGAAAAACTGATATTGCAAAACCGATATTGAAAAACCGATATTGAATCCGATATTAGAACCGATATTGAAAAACCGATATTGAAAACCAAAAATTGAAAAACTGATATCGAAAAACTGATATTGAAAAACCGATATTGAATCCGATATTAGAACCGATATTTAAAAACCTATATCGAAAAACTGATATTGCAAAACCGATATTGAAAAACCGATATTGAATCCGATATTAGAACCGATATTGAAAAACCGATATTGAAAAACCGATATTGAATCCGATATTAGAACCGATATTGAAAAACCTATATTGAATCCGATATTAGAACCGATATTGAAAAACCGATATTGGAGAACAAATATTCAAAAACCGATATTGAAAAACAAATATTGAAAAACTGATATTGAAAAACCGATATTGAATCCGATATTAGAACCGATATTCAAAAACCGATATTGGAGAACAAATATTGAAAAACCGATATTGAAAAACAAATATTGAAAAACTGATATCGAAAAACTGATATTGAAAAACCGATATTGAAAAACCGATATTGAATCCGATATTGAATCCGAAATTAGAACCGATATTCAAAAACCGATATTGGAGAACAAATATTGAAAAACTGATATTGAAAAACCGATATTGAACCGATATTCAAAAACCGATATTGAAAACCAAATATTGAAAAACTAATATTGAAAAACAAATATTGAAAAACTGATATCGAAAAACTGATATTGAAAAACCGATATTGAAAACCCGATATTGAATCCGATATTAGAACCGATATTCAAAAACCGATATTGGAGAACAAATATTGAAAAACTGATATTGAAAAACCGATATTGAAAAACCGATATTGAATCCGATATTAGAACCGATATTGAAAAACCGATATTGATCCCGATATTAGAACCGATATTGAAAAACCGATATTGTAAAGCAAATATTGAAAAACTGATATCGAAAAACTGATATTGAAAAACCGATATTGAAAAACCGATATTGAAAAACCGATATTGAATCCGATATTAGAACCGATATTGAAAAACCGATATTGAAAAACAAATATTGAAAAACTGATATCGAAAAACTGATATTGAAAAACCGATATTGAAAAACCGATATTCAAAAACCGATATTGGAGAACAAATATTGAAACACTGATATTGAAAAACCGATATTGAATCCGATATTAGAACCGATATACAAAAACCGATATTGGAGAACAAATATTGAAAAACTGATATTGAAAAACCGATATTGAAAAACCGATATTGAAAAACCTATATCGAAAAACTGATATTGCAAAACCGATATTGAAAAACCGATATTGAATCCGATATTAGAACCGATATTGAAAAACCGATATTGAATCCGATATTAGAACCGATATTGAAAAACCGATATTGGAGAACAAATATTGAAAAACTGATATTGAAAAACCGATATTGAAAAACCGTATTGAAAAACCGATATTGAAACCGATATTAGAACCGATATTGAAAAACCGATATTGAAAAACCGATATTGAAAAACAAATATTGAAAAACTGATATCGAAAAACTGATATTGAATCCGATATTAGAACCGATATTCAAAAAACGATATTGGAGAACAAATATTGAAAAACTGATATTGAAAAACCGATATTGAAAAACCGTATTGAAAAACCGATATTGAAACCGATATTAGAACCGATATTGAAAAACCGATATTGAAAAACCGATATTGAAAAACCTATATCGAAAAACTGATATTGCAAAACCGATATTGAAAAACCGATATTGAATCCGATATTAGAACCGATATTCAAAAACCGATATTGAATCCGATATTAGAACCGATATTGAAAAACCGATATTGAAAAACAAATATTGGAAAACTGATATCGAAAAACTGATATTGAATCCGATATTAGAACCGATATTCAAAAACCGATATTGGAGAACAAATATTGAAACACTGATATTGAAAAACCGATATTGAATCCGATATTAGAACCGATATACAAAAACCGATATTGGAGAACAAATATTGAAAAACTGATATTGAAAAACCGATATTGAAAAACCGATATTGAAAAACCTATATCGAAAAACTGATATTGCAAAACCGATATTGAAAAACCGATATTGAATCCGATATTAGAACCGATATTGAAAAACCGATATTGAATCCGATATTAGAACCGATATTGAAAAACCGATATTGGAGAACAAATATTGAAAAACTGATATTGAAAAACCGATATTGAAAAACCGTATTGAAAAACCGATATTGAAACCGATATTAGAACCGATATTGAAAAACCGATATTGAAAAACCGATATTGAAAAACCGATATTGAAAAACCTATATCGAAAAACTGATATTGAATCCGATATTAGAACCGATATTGAAAAACCGATATTGAAAAACAAATATTGAAAAACTGATATCGAAAAACTGATATTGAAAAACCGATATTGAAAAACCGATATTGAAAAACAAATATTGAAAATCTGATATCGAAAAACTGATATTGAAAAACCGATATTGAATCCGATATTAGAACCGATATTCAAAAACCGATATTGGAGAACAAATATTGAAAAACTGATATTGAAAAACCGATATTCAAAAACCGATATTGGAGAACACATATTGAAAAACTGATATTGAAAAACCGATATTGAAAAACCGATATTGAAAAACCTATATCGAAAAACTGATATTGCAAAACCGATATTGAATCCGATATTAGAACCGATATTGAAAAACCGATATTGAATCCGATATTAGAACCGATATTGAAAAACCGATATTGGAGAACAAATATTGAAAAACTGATATTGAAAAACCGATATTGAAACCGATATTAGAACCGATATTGAAAAACCGATATTGAAAACCAAATATTGAAAAACTGATATCGAAAAACTGATATTGAAAAACCGATATTGAATCCGAAATTAGAACCGATATTGAAAAACCGATATTTAAAAACCTATATCGAAAAACTGATATTGCAAAACCGATATTGAAAAACCGATATTGAATCCGATATTAGAACCGATATTGAAAAACCGATATTGAAAACCAAAAATTGAAAAACTGATATCGAAAAACTGATATTGAAAAACCGATATTGAATCCGATATTAGAACCGATATTTAAAAACCTATATCGAAAAACTGATATTGCAAAACCGATATTGAAAAACCGATATTGAATCCGATATTAGAACCGATATTGAAAAACCGATATTGAAAAACCGATATTGAATCCGATATTAGAACCGATATTGAAAAACCTATATTGAATCCGATATTAGAACCGATATTGAAAAACCGATATTGGAGAACAAATATTCAAAAACCGATATTGAAAAACAAATATTGAAAAACTGATATTGAAAAACCGATATTGAATCCGATATTAGAACCGATATTGAAAAACAAATATTGAAAAACTGATATCGAAAAACTGATATTGAAAAACCGATATTGAAAAACCGATATTGAATCCGATATTGAATCCGAAATTAGAACCGATATTCAAAAACCGATATTGAAAAACCGATATTGAAAAACCGATATTGAAAAACCTATATCGAAAAACTGATATTGAATCCGATATTAGAACCGATATTGAAAAACCGATATTGAAAAACAAATATTGAAAAACTGATATCGAAAAACTGATATTGAAAAACCGATATTGAAAAACCGATATTGAAAAACAAATATTGAAAATCTGATATCGAAAAACTGATATTGAAAAACCGATATTGAATCCGAAATTAGAACCGATATTCAAAAACCGATATTGAAAAACCGATATTGAAAAACCGATATTGAAAAACCTATATCGAAAAACTGATATTGAATCCGATATTAGAACCGATATTGAAAAACCGATATTGAAAAACAAATATTGAAAAACTGATATCGAAAAACTGATATTGAAAAACCGATATTGAAAAACCGATATTGAAAAACAAATATTGAAAATCTGATATCGAAAAACTGATATTGAAAAACCGATATTGAATCCGATATTAGAACCGATATTCAAAAACCGATATTGGAGAACAAATATTGAAAAACTGATATTGAAAAACCGATATTCAAAAACCGATATTGGAGAACACATATTGAAAAACTGATATTGAAAAACCGATATTGAAAAACCGATATTGAAAAACCTATATCGAAAAACTGATATTGCAAAACCGATATTGAATCCGATATTAGAACCGATATTGAAAAACCGATATTGAATCCGATATTAGAACCGATATTGAAAAACCGATATTGGAGAACAAATATTGAAAAACTGATATTGAAAAACCGATATTGAAACCGATATTAGAACCGATATTGAAAAACCGATATTGAAAACCAAATATTGAAAAACTGATATCGAAAAACTGATATTGAAAAACCGATATTGAATCCGAAATTAGAACCGATATTCAAAAACCGATATTCAAAAACCGATATTCAAAAACCGATATTGGAGAACAAATATTGAAAAACCGATATTGAAAAACCGATATTGAAAAACCTATATCGAAAAACTGATATTGCAAAACCGATATTGAAAAACCGATATTGAATCCGATATTAGAACCGATATTGAAAAACCGATATTGAATCCGATATTAGAACCGATATTGAAAAACCGATATTGGAGAACAAATATTGAAAAACTGATATTGAAAAACCGATATTGAAAAACCGTATTGAAAAACCGATATTGAAACCGATATTAGAACCGATATTGAAAAACCGATATTGAAAAACCGATATTGAAAAACCGATATTGAAAAACCTATATCGAAAAACTGATATTGAATCCGATATTAGAACCGATATTGAAAAACCGATATTGAAAAACAAATATTGAAAAACTGATATCGAAAAACTGATATTGAAACACCGATATTGAAAAACCGATATTGAAAAACAAATATTGAAAATCTGATATCGAAAAACTGATATTGAAAAACCGATATTGAATCCGATATTAGAACCGATATTCAAAAACCGATATTGGAGAACAAATATTGAAAAACTGATATTGAAAAACCGATATTCAAAAACCGATATTGGAGAACACATATTGAAAAACTGATATTGAAAAACCGATATTGAAAAACCGATATTGAAAAACCTATATCGAAAAACTGATATTGCAAAACCGATATTGAATCCGATATTAGAACCGATATTGAAAAACCGATATTGAATCCGATATTAGAACCGATATTGAAAAACCGATATTGGAGAACAAATATTGAAAAACTGATATTGAAAAACCGATATTGAAACCGATATTAGAACCGATATTGAAAAACCGATATTGAAAACCAAATATTGAAAAACTGATATCGAAAAACTGATATTGAAAAACCGATATTGAATCCGAAATTAGAACCGATATTGAAAAACCGATATTTAAAAACCTATATCGAAAAACTGATATTGCAAAACCGATATTGAAAAACCGATATTGAATCCGATATTAGAACCGATATTGAAAAACCGATATTGAAAACCAAAAATTGAAAAACTGATATCGAAAAACTGATATTGAAAAACCGATATTGAATCCGATATTAGAACCGATATTTAAAAACCTATATCGAAAAACTGATATTGCAAAACCGATATTGAAAAACCGATATTGAATCCGATATTAGAACCGATATTGAAAAACCGATATTGAAAAACCGATATTGAATCCGATATTAGAACCGATATTGAAAAACCTATATTGAATCCGATATTAGAACCGATATTGAAAAACCGATATTGGAGAACAAATATTCAAAAACCGATATTGAAAAACAAATATTGAAAAACTGATATTGAAAAACCGATATTGAATCCGATATTAGAAGCGATATTCAAAAACCGATATTGGAGAACAAATATTGAAAAACCGATATTGAAAAACAAATATTGAAAAACTGATATCGAAAAACTGATATTGAAAAACCGATATTGAAAAACCGATATTGAATCCGATATTGAATCCGAAATTAGAACCGATATTCAAAAACCGATATTGGAGAACAAATATTGAAAAACTGATATTGAAAAACCGATATTGAACCGATATTCAAAAACCGATATTGAAAACCAAATATTGAAAAACTAATATTGAAAGACAAATATTGAAAAACTGATATCGAAAAACTGATATTGAAAAACCGATATTGAAAACCCGATATTGAATCCGATATTAGAACCGATATTCAAAAACCGATATTGGAGAACAAATATTGAAAAACTGATATTGAAAAACCGATATTGAAAAACCGATATTGAATCCGATATTAGAACCGATATTGAAAAACCGATATTGATCCCGATATTAGAACCGATATTGAAAAACCGATATTGTAAAGCAAATATTGAAAAACTGATATCGAAAAACTGATATTGAAAAACCGATATTGAAAAACCGATATTGAAAAACCGATATTGAATCCGATATTAGAACCGATATTGAAAAACCGATATTGAAAAACAAATATTGAAAAACTGATATCGAAAAACTGATATTGAAAAACCGATATTGAAAAACCGATATTCAAAAACCGATATTGGAGAACAAATATTGAAACACTGATATTGAAAAACCGATATTGAATCCGATATTAGAACCGATATACAAAAACCGATATTGGAGAACAAATATTGAAAAACTGATATTGAAAAACCGATATTGAAAAACCGATATTGAAAAACCTATATCGAAAAACTGATATTGCAAAACCGATATTGAAAAACCGATATTGAATCCGATATTAGAACCGATATTGAAAAACCGATATTGAATCCGATATTAGAACCGATATTGAAAAACCGATATTGGAGAACAAATATTGAAAAACTGATATTGAAAAACCGATATTGAAAAACCGTATTGAAAAACCGATATTGAAACCGATATTAGAACCGATATTGAAAAACCGATATTGAAAAACAAATATTGAAAAACTGATATCGAAAAACTGATATTGAATCCGATATTAGAACCGATATTCAAAAAACGATATTGGAGAACAAATATTGAAAAACTGATATTGAAAAACCGATATTGAAAAACCGTATTGAAAAACCGATATTGAAACCGATATTAGAACCGATATTGAAAAACCGATATTGAAAAACCGATATTGAAAAACCTATATCGAAAAACTGATATTGCAAAACCGATATTGAAAAACCGATATTGAATCCGATATTAGAACCGATATTCAAAAACCGATATTGGAGAACAAATATTGAAACACTGATATTGAAAAACCGATATTGAATCCGATATTAGAACCGATATTGAAAAACCGATATTGAAAAACAAATATTGGAAAACTGATATCGAAAAACTGATATTGAATCCGATATTAGAACCGATATTCAAAAACCGATATTGGAGAACAAATATTGAAACACTGATATTGAAAAACCGATATTGAATCCGATATTAGAACCGATATACAAAAACCGATATTGGAGAACAAATATTGAAAAACTGATATTGAAAAACCGATATTGAAAAACCGATATTGAAAAACCTATATCGAAAAACTGATATTGCAAAACCGATATTGAAAAACCGATATTGAATCCGATATTAGAACCGATATTGAAAAACCGATATTGAATCCGATATTAGAACCGATATTGAAAAACCGATATTGGAGAACAAATATTGAAAAACTGATATTGAAAAACCGATATTGAAAAACCGTATTGAAAAACCGATATTGAAACCGATATTAGAACCGATATTGAAAAACCGATATTGAAAAACCGATATTGAAAAACCTATATCGAAAAACTGATATTGAATCCGATATTAGAACCGATATTGAAAAACCGATATTGAAAAACAAATATTGAAAAACTGATATCGAAAAACTGATATTGAAAAACCGATATTGAAAAACCGATATTGAAAAACAAATATTGAAAATCTGATATCGAAAAACTGATATTGAAAAACCGATATTGAATCCGATATTAGAACCGATATTCAAAAACCGATATTGGAGAACAAATATTGAAAAACTGATATTGAAAAACCGATATTCAAAAACCGATATTGGAGAACACATATTGAAAAACTGATATTGAAAAACCGATATTGAAAAACCGATATTGAAAAACCTATATCGAAAAACTGATATTGCAAAACCGATATTGAATCCGATATTAGAACCGATATTGAAAAACCGATATTGAATCCGATATTAGAACCGATATTGAAAAACCGATATTGGAGAACAAATATTGAAAAACTGATATTGAAAAACCGATATTGAAACCGATATTAGAACCGATATTGAAAAACCGATATTGAAAACCAAATATTGAAAAACTGATATCGAAAAACTGATATTGAAAAATCGATATTGAAAAACCGATATTGAATCCGATATTAGAACCGATATTGAAAAACCGATATTGAATCCGATATTAGAACCGATATTGAAAAACCGATATTGGAGAACAAATATTGAAAAACTGATATTGAAAAACCGATATTGAAAAACCGTATTGAAAAACCGATATTGAAACCGATATTAGAACCGATATTGAAAAACCGATATTGAAAAACCGATATTGAAAAACCGATATTGAAAAACCTATATCGAAAAACTGATATTGAATCCTATATTAGAACCGATATGAAAAACCGATATTGAAAAACAAATATTGAAAAACTGATATCGAAAAACTGATATTGAAAAACCGATATTGAAAAACCGATATTGAAAAACAAATATTGAAAATCTGATATCGAAAAACTGATATTGAAAAACCGATATTGAATCCGATATTAGAACCGATATTCAAAAACCGATATTGGAGAACAAATATTGAAAAACTGATATTGAAAAACCGATATTCAAAAACCGATATTGGAGAACACATATTGAAAAACTGATATTGAAAAACCGATATTGAAAAACCGATATTGAAAAACCTATATCGAAAAACTGATATTGCAAAACCGATATTGAATCCGATATTAGAACCGATATTGCAAAACCGATATTGAATCCGATATTAGAACCGATATTGAAAAACCGATATTGAATCCGATATTAGAACCGATATTGAAAAACCGATATTGAATCCGATATTAGAACCGATATTGAAAAACCGATATTGGAGAACAAATATTGAAAAACTGATATTGAAAAACCGATATTGAAACCGATATTAGAACCGATATTGAAAAACCGATATTGAAAACCAAATATTGAAAAACTGATATCGAAAAACTGATATTGAAAAACCGATATTGAATCCGAAATTAGAACCGATATTGAAAAACCGATATTTAAAAACCTATATCGAAAAACTGATATTGCAAAACCGATATTGAAAAACCGATATTGAATCCGATATTAGAACCGATATTGAAAAACCGATATTGAAAACCAAAAATTGAAAAACTGATATCGAAAAACTGATATTGAAAAACCGATATTGAATCCGATATTAGAACCGATATTCAAAAACCGATATTGGAGAACAAATATTGAAAAACTGATATTGAAAAACCGATATTCAAAAACCGATATTGGAGAACACATATTGAAAAACTGATATTGAAAAACCGATATTGAAAAACCGATATTGAAAAACCGATATTGAATCCGATATTAGAACCGATATTGAAAAACCGATATTGAAAAACAAATATTGAAAAACTGATATCGAAAAACTGATATTGAAAAACCGATATTGAAAAACCGATATTCAAAAACCGATATTGGAGAACAAATATTGAAACACTGATATTGAAAAACCGATATTGAATCCGATATTAGAACCGATATACAAAAACCGATATTGGAGAACAAATATTGAAAAACTGATATTGAAAAACCGATATTGAAAAACCGATATTGAAAAACCTATATCGAAAAACTGATATTGCAAAACCGATATTGAAAAACCGATATTGAATCCGATATTAGAACCGATATTGAATCCGATATTAGAACCGATATTGAAAAACCGATATTGGAGAACAAATATTGAAAAACTGATATTGAAAAACCGATATTGAAAAACCGTATTGAAAAACCGATATTGAAACCGATATTAGAACCGATATTGAAAACCGATATTGAAAAACCGATATTGAAAAACAAATATTGAAAAACTGATATCGAAAAACTGATATTGAATCCGATATTAGAACCGATATTCAAAAAACGATATTGGAGAACAAATATTGAAAAACTGATATTGAAAAACCGATATTGAAAAACCGTATTGAAAAACCGATATTGAAACCGATATTAGAACCGATATTGAAAAACCGATATTGAAAAACCGATATTGAAAAACCTATATCGAAAAACTGATATTGCAAAACCGATATTGAAAAACCGATATTGAATCCGATATTAGAACCGATATTCAAAAACCGATATTGGAGAACAAATATTGAAACACTGATATTGAAAAACCGATATTGAATCCGATATTAGAACCGATATTGAAAAACCGATATTGAAAAACAAATATTGGAAAACTGATATCGAAAAACTGATATTGAATCCGATATTAGAACCGATATTCAAAAACCGATATTGGAGAACAAATATTGAAACACTGATATTGAAAAACCGATATTGAATCCGATATTAGAACCGATATTGAAAAACCGATATTGAATCCGATATTAGAACCGATATTGAAAAACCGATATTGGAGAACAAATATTGAAAAACTGATATTGAAAAACCGATATTGAAAAACCGTATTGAAAAACCGATATTGAAACCGATATTAGAACCGATATTGAAAAACCGATATTGAAAAACCGATATTGAAAAACCGATATTGAAAAACCTATATCGAAAAACTGATATTGAATCCGATATTAGAACCGATATTGAAAAACCGATATTGAAAAACAAATATTGAAAAACTGATATCGAAAAACTGATATTGAAAAACCGATATTGAAAAACCGATATTGAAAAACAAATATTGAAAATCTGATATCGAAAAACTGATATTGAAAAACCGATATTGAATCCGATATTAGAACCGATATTCAAAAACCGATATTGGAGAACAAATATTGAAAAACTGATATTGAAAAACCGATATTCAAAAACCGATATTGGAGAACACATATTGAAAAACTGATATTGAAAAACCGATATTGAAAAACCGATATTGAAAAACCTATATCGAAAAACTGATATTGCAAAACCGATATTGAATCCGATATTAGAACCGATATTGAAAAACCGATATTGAATCCGATATTAGAACCGATATTGAAAAACCGATATTGGAGAACAAATATTGAAAAACTGATATTGAAAAACCGATATTGAAACCGATATTAGAACCGATATTGAAAAACCGATATTGAAAACCAAATATTGAAAAACTGATATCGAAAAACTGATATTGAAAAACCGATATTGAATCCGAAATTAGGACCGATATTGAAAAACCGATATTTAAAAACCTATATCGAAAAACTGATATTGCAAAACCGATATTGAAAAACCGATATTGAATCCGATATTAGAACCGATATTGAAAAACCGATATTGAATCCGATATTAGAACCGATATTGAAAAACCGATATTGAAAACCAAAAATTGAAAAACTGATATCGAAAAACTGATATTGAAAAACCGATATTGAATCCGATATTAGAACCGATATTTAAAAACCTATATCGAAAAACTGATATTGCAAAACCGATATTGAAAAACCGATATTGAATCCGATATTAGAACCGATATTGAAAAACCGATATTGAAAAACCGATATTGAATCCGATATTAGAACCGATATTGAAAAACCTATATTGAATCCGATATTAGAACCGATATTGAAAAACCGATATTGGAGAACAAATATTCAAAACCGATATTGAAAAACAAATATTGAAAAACTGATATTGAAAAACCGATATTGAATCCGATATTAGAACCGATATTCAAAAACCGATATTGGAGAACAAATATTGAAAAACCGATATTGAAAAACAAATATTGAAAAACTGATATCGAAAAACTGATATTGAAAAACCGATATTGAAAAACCGATATTGAATCCGATATTGAATCCGAAATTAGAACCGATATTCAAAAACCGATATTGAAAAACCGATATTGAAAAACCGATATTGAAAAACCTATATCGAAAAACTGATATTGAATCCGATATTAGAACCGATATTGAAAAACCGATATTGAAAAACAAATATTGAAAAACTGATATCGAAAAACTGATATTGAAAAACCGATATTGAAAAACCGATATTGAAAAACAAATATTGAAAATCTGATATCGAAAAACTGATATTGAAAAACCGATATTGAATCCGATATTAGAACCGATATTCAAAAACCGATATTGGAGAACAAATATTGAAAAACTGATATTGAAAAACCGATATTCAAAAACCGATATTGGAGAACACATATTGAAAAACTGATATTGAAAAACCGATATTGAAAAACCGATATTGAAAAACCTATATCGAAAAACTGATATTGCAAAACCGATATTGAATCCGATATTAGAACCGATATTGAGAAACCGATATTGAATCCGATATTAGAACCGATATTGAAAAACCGATATTGGAGAACAAATATTGAAAAACTGATATTGAAAAACCGATATTGAAACCGATATTAGAACCGATATTGAAAAACCGATATTGAAAACCAAATATTGAAAAACTGATATCGAAAAACTGATATTGAAAAACCGATATTGAATCCGAAATTAGAACCGATATTCAAAAACCGATATTCAAAAACCGATATTGGAGAACAAATATTGAAAAACCGATATTGAAAAACCGATATTGAAAAACCTATATCGAAAAACTGATATTGCAAAACCGATATTGAAAAACCGATATTGAATCCGATATTAGAACCGATATTGAAAAACCGATATTGAAAAACCGATATTGAATCCGATATTAGAACCGATATTGAAAAACCTATATTGAATCCGATATTAGAACCGATATTGAAAAACCGACAAATATTCAAAAACCGATATTGAAAAACAAATATTGAAAAACTGATATTGAAAAACCGATATTGAATCCGATATTAGAACCGATATTCAAAAACCGATATTGGAGAACAAATATTGAAAAACCGATATTGAAAAACAAATATTGAAAAACTGATATCGAAAAACTGATATTGAAAAACCGATATTGAAAAACCGATATTGAATCCGATATTGAATCCGAAATTAGAACCGATATTCAAAAACCGATATTGGAGAACAAATATTGAAAAACTGATATTGAAAAACCGATATTGAACCGATATTCAAAAACCGATATTGAAAACCAAATATTGAAAAACTAATATTGAAAAACAAATATTGAAAAACTGATATCGAAAAACTGATATTGAAAAACCGATATTGAAAACCCGATATTGAATCCGATATTAGAACCGATATTCAAAAACCGATATTGGAGAACAAATATTGAAAAACTGATATTGAAAAACCGATATTGAAAAACCGATATTGAATCCGATATTAGAACCGATATTGAAAAACCGATATTGATCCCGATATTAGAACCGATATTGAAAAACCGATATTGTAAAGCAAATATTGAAAAACTGATATCGAAAAACTGATATTGAAAAACCGATATTGAAAAACCGATATTGAAAAACCGATATTGAATCCGATATTAGAACCGATATTGAAAAACCGATATTGAAAAACAAATATTGAAAAACTGATATCGAAAAACTGATATTGAAAAACCGATATTGAAAAACCGATATTCAAAAACCGATATTGGAGAACAAATATTGAAACACTGATATTGAAAAACCGATATTGAATCCGATATTAGAACCGATATACAAAAACCGATATTGGAGAACAAATATTGAAAAACTGATATTGAAAAACCGATATTGAAAAACCGATATTGAAAAACCTATATCGAAAAACTGATATTGCAAAACCGATATTGAAAAACCGATATTGAATCCGATATTAGAACCGATATTGAAAAACCGATATTGAATCCGATATTAGAACCGATATTGAAAAACCGATATTGGAGAACAAATATTGAAAAACTGATATTGAAAAACCGATATTGAAAAACCGTATTGAAAAACCGATATTGAAACCGATATTAGAACCGATATTGAAAAACCGATATTGAAAAACCGATATTGAAAAACCGATATTGAAAAACCTATATCGAAAAACTGATATTGAATCCGATATTAGAACCGATATTGAAAAACCGATATTGAAAAACAAATATTGAAAAACTGATATCGAAAAACTGATATTGAAAAACCGATATTGAAAAACCGATATTGAAAAACAAATATTGAAAATCTGATATCGAAAAACTGATATTGAAAAACCGATATTGAATCCGATATTAGAACCGATATTCAAAAACCGATATTGGAGAACACATATTGAAAAACTGATATTGAAAAACCGATATTGAAAAACCGATATTGAAAAACCTATATCGAAAAACTGATATTGCAAAACCGATATTGAATCCGATATTAGAACCGATATTGCAAAACCGATATTGAATCCGATATTAGAACCGATATTGCAAAACCGATATTGAATCCGATATTAGAACCGATATTGAAAAACCGATATTGAATCCGATATTAGAACCGATATTGAAAAACCGATATTGAATCCGATATTAGAACCGATATTGAAAAACCGATATTGGAGAACAAATATTGAAAAACCGATATTGAAAAACCGATATTGAGTCCGATATTAGAACCGATATTGAAAAACCGATATTGAAAACCAAAAATTGAAAAACTGATATCGAAAAACTGATATTGAAAAACCGATATTGAATCCGATATTAGAACCGATATTTAAAAACCTATATCGAAAAACTGATATTGCAAAACCGATATTGAAAAACCGATATTGAATCCGATATTAGAACCGATATTGAAAAACCGATATTGAAAAACCTATATCGAAAAACTGATATTGCAAAACCGATATTGAAAAACCGATATTGAATCCGATATTAGAACCGATATTGAAAAACCGATATTGATCCCGATATTAGAACCGATATTGAAAAACCGATATTGTAAAGCAAATATTGAAAAACTGATATCGAAAAACTGATATTGAAAAACCGATATTGAAAAACCGATATTGAAAAACCGATATTGAATCCGATATTAGAACCGATATTGAAAAACCGATATTGAAAAACAAATATTGAAAAACTGATATCGAAAAACTGATATTGAAAAACCGATATTGAAAAACCGATATTCAAAAACCGATATTGGGGAACAAATATTGAAACACTGATATTGAAAAACCGATATTGAATCCGATATTAGAACCGATATACAAAAACCGATATTGGAGAACAAATATTGAAAAACTGATATTGAAAAACCGATATTGAAAAACCTATATCGAAAAACTGATATTGCAAAACCGATATTGAAAAACCGATATTGAATCCGATATTAGAACCGATATTGAAAAACCGATATTGGAGAACAAATATTGAAAAACTGATATTGAAAAACCGATATTGAAAAACCGTATTGAAAAACCGATATTGAAACCGATATTAGAACCGATATTGAAAAACCGATATTGAAAAACCGATATTGAAAAACCGATATTGAAAAACCTATATCGAAAAACTGATATTGAATCCGATATTAGAACCGATATTGAAAAACCGATATTGAAAAACAAATATTGAAAAACTGATATCGAAAAACTGATATTGAAACACCGATATTGAAAAACCGATATTGAAAAACAAATATTGAAAATCTGATATCGAAAAACTGATATTGAAAAACCGATATTGAATCCGATATTAGAACCGATATTCAAAAACCGATATTGGAGAACAAATATTGAAAAACTGATATTGAAAAACCGATATTCAAAAACCGATATTGGAGAACACATATTGAAAAACTGATATTGAAAAACCGATATTGAAAAACCGATATTGAAAAACCTATATCGAAAAACTGATATTGCAAAACCGATATTGAATCCGATATTAGAACCGATATTGAAAAACCGATATTGAATCCGATATTAGAACCGATATTGAAAAACCGATATTGGAGAACAAATATTGAAAAACTGATATTGAAAAACCGATATTGAAACCGATATTAGAACCGATATTGAAAAACCGATATTGAAAACCAAATATTGAAAAACTGATATCGAAAAACTGATATTGAAAAACCGATATTGAATCCGAAATTAGAACCGATATTGAAAAACCGATATTTAAAAACCTATATCGAAAAACTGATATTGCAAAACCGATATTGAAAAACCGATATTGAATCCGATATTAGAACCGATATTGAAAAACCGATATTGAAAACCAAAAATTGAAAAACTGATATCGAAAAACTGATATTGAAAAACCGATATTGAATCCGATATTAGAACCGATATTTAAAAACCTATATCGAAAAACTGATATTGCAAAACCGATATTGAAAAACCGATATTGAATCCGATATTAGAACCGATATTGAAAAACCGATATTGAAAAACCGATATTGAATCCGATATTAGAACCGATATTGAAAAACCTATATTGAATCCGATATTAG
>NW_027485078.1:52500-58237 GCF_050908995.1 Andrena cerasifolii | reverse complement strand
TGACCGACTGACCGACCAACTGACCGACTGACCGACTGATGGTCTGACTGACCGACTGACCGACCGACCGACCGACCGACCGACCGACCGACCGCCCGACCGAACGACCGACCGACCGACCGACGGACTGACTGACCGACTGACCGACCAACTGACCGACTGACCGACTGACGGTCTGACTGACCGACTGACCGACTGACCGACCGACCGACCGACCGACCGACCGACCGACCGACGACGACCGACCGACCGACCGACCGACCGACCGACCGACCGACCGAGGGACTGACTGACCGACTGAACGACTGACCGACCGACCGAACGACCGACCCGACCGACCGACCGACCGACCGACGGACTGACTGACCGACTGACCGACTGACCGACCAACTGACCGACTGACCGACCAACTGACCGACTGACCGACTGATGGTCTGACTGACCGACTGACCGACCGACCGACCGACCGACCGACCGACCGACCGCCCGACCGAACGACCGACCGACCGACCGACGGACTGACTGACCGACTGACCGACCAACTGACCGACTGACGGTCTGACTGACCGACTGACCGACTGACCGACCGACCGACCGACCGACCGACCGACCGACCGACCGACCGACGGACGGACTGACTGACCGACTGACCGAAAGATCGACCAACTGACCGACTGACCGACTGACCGACTAACCGACGGACCGACTGACCGACGGACCGACCGACTGACCGACTGACCGACCGACCGAACGACCGACCGACCGACCGACCGACCGACGGACTGACTGACCGACTGACCGACTGACCGACCAACTGACCGACCGACCGACCGACCGACCGACCGACCGACCGACAACCGACCGGCCGACCGACCGAACGACCGACCGACCGACTGACTGACCGACTGACCGACCAACTGACCGACTGACCGTCTGACCGACCGACCGACCATCCGACCGACCGACCGACCGACCGACCGACCGACCGACCGACCGACTGACCGAACGACCGACCGACCGACCGACTGACCGACCGACCGACCGACCGACCGACCGACCGACCGACCGACCGACCGACCGACCGACCGACCGACCGACTGACCGACGGACCGACCGACTGACCGACTGACCGACCAACGACCGACCGAACGACCGAACGACCGACCGACCGACCGACCGACCGACCGACCGACCGACCGACCGACCGAGGGACTGACTGACCGACTGAACGACTGACCGACCGACCGAACGACCGACCGACCGACCGACCGACCGACCGACGGACTGACTGACCGACTGACCGACTGACCGACCAACTGACCGACTGACCGACCAACTGACCGACTGACCGACTGATGGTCTGACTGACCGACTGACCGACCGACCGACCGACCGACCGACCGACGACCGCCCGACCGAACGACCGACCGACCGACCGACGGACTGACTGACCGACTGACCGACCAACTGACCGACTGACGGTCTGACTGACCGACTGACCGACTGACCGACCGACCGACCGACCGACCGACCGACCGACCGACCGACCGACGGACGGACTGACTGACCGACTGACCGAAAGATCGACCAACTGACCGACTGACCGACTGACCGACTGACCGACGACCGACTGACCGACGGACCGACCGACTGACCGACTGACCGACCGACCGAACGACCGACCGACCGACCGACCGACCGACGGACTGACTGACCGACTGACCGACTGACCGACCAACTGACCGACCGACCGACCGACCGACCGACCGACCGACCAACCGACCGCCGACCGACCGAACGACCGACCGACCGACTGACTGACCGACTGACCGACCAACTGACCGACTGACCGTCTGACCGACCGACCGACCATCCGACCGACCGACCGACCGACCGACCGACCGACCGACCGACCGACTGACCGAACGACCGACCGACCGACCGACTGACCGACCGACCGACCGACCGACCGACCGACGACCGACCGACCGACCGACCGACCGACCGACCGACCGACCGACCGACCGACCGACCGACCGACCGACCGACTGACCGACTGACCGACTGACGGTCTGACTGACCGACTGACCGACTGACCGACCGACCGACCGACCGACCGACGGACGGACTGACTGACCGACTGACCGAAAGATCGACCAACTGACCGACTGACCGACTGACAGACTGACCGACGGACCGACTGACCGACGGACCGACCGACTGACCGACTGACCGACCGACCGACGGACCGACCGACCGACCGACCGACCGACCGACCGACCGACTGACCGAACGACCGACCGACCGACCGACTGACGACGACCGACCGACCGACCGACCGACCGACCGACCGACCGACCGACCGACCGACCGACCGACCGACCGACCGACCGACCGACCGACCGACCGACCGACTGACCGACTGACCGACGGACCGACTGACCGACGGACCGACCGACTGACCGACTGACCGACCGACCATCCGACCGACCGAACGACCGAACGACCGACCGACCGACCGACGGACTGACTGACCGACTGACCGACTGACCGACCAACTGACCGACCGACCGACCGACCGAACCGACCGACCGACCGACCAACCGACCGGCCGACCGACCGAACGACCGACCGACCGACCGACGGACGGACTGACTGACCGACTGACCGAAAGACCGACCAACTGACCGACTGACCGACTGACCGACGGACCGACTGCCCGACGGACCGACCGACTGACCGATCGACCGACCGACCGACCGACTGACCGACTGACCGACCGACCGACCGACCGACCGACCGACCGACCGACCGACCGACCGACCGACCGAGGGACTGACTGACCGACTGAACGACTGACCGACCGACCGAACGACCGACCGACCGACCGACCGACCGACCGACGGACTGACTGACCGACTGACCGACTGACCGACCAACTGACCGACTGACCGACTGATGGTCTGACTGACCGACTGACCGACCGACCGACCGACCGACCGACCGACCGACCGCCCGACCGAACGACCGACCGACCGACCGACGGACTGACTGACCGACTGACCGACCAACTAACCGACTGACCGACTGACGGTCTGACTGACCGACTGACCGACTGACCGACCGACCGACCGACCGACCGACCGACCGACCGACCGACCGACCGACCGACCGACCGACCGACCGACCGACCGACCGACCGACCGACCGACCGACCCACCGACCGACCGACCGAGGGACTGACTGACCGACTGACCGACTGACCGACCGACCGACCGACTGAACGACCGACCGACCGACCGACCGACCGACCGACGGACTGACTGACCGACTGACCGACTGACCGACCAACTGACCGACTGACCGTCTGACCGAACGACCGACCATCCGACCGACCGACCGACCGACCGACCGACCGACCGACCGACCGACCGACCGACCGACCGACCGACCGATCGACCGACCGAACGACGGACCGACGGACCGACCGACCGACCGACCGACCGACTGACCGACTGACCGACGGACCGACCGACCAACCGACCGACCGACCGCCCGACCGAACGACCGAACGACCGACCGACCGACCGACGGACTGACTGACCGACTGACCGACCAACTGACCGACTGACCGACTGACGGTCTGACTGACCGACTGACCGACTGACCGACCGACCGACCGACCGACCGACCGACCGACTGACCGACCGACCGACCGACCGACCGACCGACCGACCGACCGACCGACCGACCGACCGACCGACCGACCGACCGACCGACCGACCGACCGACCGACCGACTGACCGACTGACCGACGGACCGACCGACTGACCGACTGACCGACCGACCATCCGACCGACCGAACGACCGACCGACCGACCGACCGACCGACTGACCGACTGACCGACTGACTGACCGACTGACCGACTGACCGACTGACCGACCGACCGACCGACCGACCGACCGACCGACCGACCGACCGACCGACCGACCGACCGACCGACCGACCGAACGACCGACCGACCGACCGACACACCGACGGACGGACTGACTGACCGACTGACCGAAAGACCGACCAACTGACCGACTGACCGACTGACCGACGGACCGACCGACTGACCGACTGACCGACTGACCGACTGACCGACTGACCGATCGACCGACGGACTGACTGACCGACTGACCGACCGACGGACTGACTGAAGGACTGACCGACCGACCGACCGACCGACCGACGGACTGACTGACCGACTGACCGACCGACCGATCGACCGACCTACCGACCGACCGACCGACCGACCGACCGACCGACCGACGGACGGACTGACTGACCGACTGACCGAAAGACCGACCAACTGACCGACTGACCGACTGACCGACGGACCGACTGCCCGACGGACCGACCGACTGACCGATCGACCGACAGACCGACCGACTGACCGACTGACCGACCGACCGACCGACCGACCGACCGACCGACCGACGGACCGACCGACCGACCGACTGACTGACTGACTGACCGTCTGACCGACTGACCGACCGACCGACCGACCGACCGACCGACCGACCGACCGACCGACCGACCGACCGACCGACCGACCGACCGAGGGACTGACTGACCGACTGAACGACTGACCGACCGACCGAACGACCGACCGACCGACCGACCGACCGACCGACGGACTGACTGACCGACTGACCGACTGACCGACCAACTGACCGACTGACCGACTGATGGTCTGACTGACCGACTGACTGACCGACTGACCGACGGACCGACCGACCAACCGACCGACCGACCGCCCGACCGAACGACCGAACGACCGACCGACCGACCGACCGACGGACCGACCGACCGACCGACCGACCGACCGACCGACCGACCGACCGACGGACCGACCGACCGACCGACCGACCGACCGACCGACCGACCGACCGACCGACTGACCGACCGACCGACCGACCGACCGACCGACCGACCGACCGACCGACCGACCGACCGACCGACCGACCGACCGACCGACCGACCGACCGACTGACCGACTGACCGACGGACCGACCGACTGACCGACTGACCGACCGACCATCCGACCGACCGAACGACCGAACGACCGACCGACCGACCGACGGACTGACTGACCGACTGACCGACTGACCGACCAACTGACCGACCGACCGACCGACCGACCGACCGACCGACCGACCGACCGACCGCCCGACCGAACGACCGACCGACCGACCGACGGACTGACTGACCGACTGACCGACCAACTAACCGACTGACCGACTGACGGTCTGACCGACCGACCATCCGACCGACCGACCGACCGACCGACCGACCGACCGACCGACCGACCGACCGAACGACCGACCGACCGACCGACCGACGGACCGACCGACCGACCGACCGACCGACCGACCGACCGACCGACCGACGGACCGACCGACCGACCGACCGACCGACCGACCGACCGACTGACCGAACGACCGACCGACCGACCGACTGACCGACCGACCGACCGACCGACCGACCGACCGACCGACCGACCGACCGACCGACCGACCGACCGACCGACTGACCGACTGACCGACCGACCATCCGACCGACCGAACGACCGACCGACCGACCGACCGACCGACGGACTGACTGACCGACTGACCGAAAGACCGACCAACTGACCGACTGACCGACCGACCGACCGACCGACCGACCGACCGACCGACCGACCGACCGACC
>NW_027485078.1:45000-47500 GCF_050908995.1 Andrena cerasifolii | reverse complement strand
GCCGACCGACCGAACGACCGACCGACCGACTGACTGACCGACTGACCGACCAACTGACCGACTGACCGTCTGACCGACCGACCGACCATCCGACCGACCGACCGACCGACCGACCGACCGACCGACCGACCGACCGACCGACCGACCGAACCGACCGACCGACCGACCGACTGACCGACCGACCGACCGACCGACCGACCGACCGACCGACCGACCGACCGACCGACCGACCGACCGACCGACCGACTGACCGACTGACCGACTGACGGTCTGACTGACCGACTGACCGACTGACCGACCGACCGACCGACCGACCGACGGACGGACTGACCGACCGACCGACCGACCGACCGACCGACCGACCGACCGACCGACTGACCGACTGACCGACGGACCGACTGACCGACGGACCGACCGACTGACCGACTGACCGACCGACCATCCGACCGACCGAACGACCGAACGACCGACCGACCGACCGACGGACTGACTGACCGACTGACAGACTGACCGACCAACTGACCGACCGACCGACCGACCGACCGACCGACCGACCGACCAACCGACCGGCCGACCGACCGAACGACCGACCGACCGACCGACGGACGGACTGACTGACCGACTGACCGAAAGACCGACCAACTGACCGACTGACCGACTGACCGACGGACCGACTGCCCGACGGACCGACCGACTGACCGATCCACCGACCGACCGACCGACCGACCGACCGACCGACCGACCGACCGACCGACCGACCGACCGACCGACCGACCCACCGACCGACCGACCGAGGGACTGACTGACCGACTGACCGACTGACCGACCGACCGACCGACTGAACGACCGACCGACCGACCGACCGACCGACCGACGGACTGACTGACCGACTGACCGACTGACCGACCAACTGACCGACTGACCGTCTGACCGAACGACCGACCATCCGACCGACCGACCGACCGACCGACCGACCGACCGACCGACCGACCGACCGACCGACCGACCGACCGATCGACCGACCGAACGACGGACCGACGGACCGACCGACCGACCGACCGACCGACTGACCGACTGACCGACGGACCGACCGACCAACCGACCGACCGACCGCCCGACCGAACGACCGAACGACCGACCGACCGACCGACGGACTGACTGACCGACTGACCGACCAACTGACCGACTGACCGACTGACGGTCTGACTGACCGACTGACCGACTGACCGACCGACCGACCGACCGACCGACCGACCGACTGACCGACCGACCGACCGACCGACCGACCGACCGACCGACCGACCGACCGACCGACCGACCGACCGACCGACCGACCGACCGACCGACCGACCGACTGACCGACTGACCGACGGACCGACCGACTGACCGACTGACCGACCGACCATCCGACCGACCGAACGACCGACCGACCGACCGACCGACCGACTGACCGACTGACCGACTGACTGACCGACTGACCGACTGACCGACTGACCGACCGACCGACCGACCGACCGACCGACCGACCGACCGACCGACCGACCGACCGACCGACCGACCGACCGAACGACCGACCGACCGACCGACACACCGACGGACGGACTGACTGACCGACTGACCGAAAGACCGACCAACTGACCGACTGACCGACTGACCGACGGACCGACCGACTGACCGACTGACCGACTGACCGACTGACCGACTGACCGATCGACCGACGGACTGACTGACCGACTGACCGACCGACGGACTGACTGAAGGACCTGACCGACCGACCGACCGACCGACCGACGGACTGACTGACCGACTGACCGACCGACCGATCGACCGACCTACCGACCGACCGACCGACCGACCGACCGACCGACCGACGGACGGACTGACTGACCGACTGACCGAAAGACCGACCAACTGACCGACTGACCGACTGACCGACGGACCGACTGCCCGACGGACCGACCGACTGACCGATCGACCGACAGACCGACCGACTGACCGACTGACCGACCGACCGACCGACCGACCGACCGACCGACCGACGGACCGACCGACCGACCGACTGACTGACTGACTGACCGTCTGACCGACTGACCGACCGACCGACCGACCGACCGACCGACCGACCGACCGACCGACCGACCGACCGACCGACCGACCGACCGAGGGACTGACTGACCGACTGAACGACTGACCGACCGACCGAACGACCGACCGACCGACCGACCGACCGACCGACGGACTGACTGACCGACTGACCGACTGACCGACCAACTGACCGACTGACCGACTGATGGTCTGACTGACCGACTGACTGACCGACTGACCGACGGACCGACCGACCAACCGACCGACCGACCGCCCGACCGAACGACCGAACGACCGACCGACCGACCGACCGACGGACCGACCGACCGACCGACCGACCGACCGACCGACCGACCGACCGACGGACCGACCGACCGACCGACCGACCGACCGACCGACCGACCGACCGACCGAC
>NW_027485077.1:0-58245 GCF_050908995.1 Andrena cerasifolii | reverse complement strand
AACGAGTAAAACGAGTAAAACGAGTAAAACGAGTAAAACGAGTAAAACGAGTTAAAACGAGTAAAAACGAGTAAAACGAGTAAAACGAGTAAAACGGTAAAACGAGTAAAACGAGTAAAACGAGTAAAACGAGTAAAACGAGTAAAACGAGTAAAACGAGTAAAACGAGTGAACGAGTAAAACGAGTAAAACGAGTAAAACGAGTAAAACGAGTAAAGCGGGTAAAACGAGTAAAACGAGTAAAACGAGTTAAACGAGTAAAACGAGTAAAACGAGTAAAACGAGCAAAACTAGTAAAACGAGTAAACGAGTAAAACGAGTAAAAGAGCAAAACTAGTAATACGAGTAAAACGAGCAAAACTAGTAAAACGAGTAAAACGAGTAAAACGAGTAAAAGAGCAAAACTAGTAATACGAGTAAAACGAGTAAAACGAGTAAAACGTGTAAAACGAGTAAAACGAGTAAAACGAGCAAAACTAGTAAAACTAGTAAAACGAGTAAATCGAGTAAACCGAGTAAAACGAGTAAAACTAGTAAAACGAGTAAAACGAGTAAAACGAGTAAAACTAGTAAAACGAGTAAAACGAGTAAAACTAGTAAAACGAGTAAAACGAGTAAAACGAGTGAAACGAGTGAAACGAGTAAAACGAGTAAAACGAGTAAAACGAGTAAAACGAGTAAAACGAGTAAAACGAGTAAAACGAGTAAAACGAGTAAAACGAGTAAAACGAGTAAAACGAGTAAAACGAGTAAAACGAGTAAAAACGAGTAAAACGAGTAAAACGAGTAAAACGAGTAAACGAGTAAAAACGAGTAAAACGAGTAAAACGAGTAAAACGAGTAAAACGAGTAAAACGAGTAAAACGAGTAAAACGAGTAAAACGAGTAAAACTAGTAAAACGAGTAAAACTAGTAAAACGAGTAAAACGAGTAAAACGAGTAAAACGAGCAAAACGAGTAAAACGAGAAAAACGAGTAAAACGTGTAAAACGAGTAAAACGAGTAAAACGAGTAAAACGAGTAAAACGAGTAAAACGAGTAAAACGAGTAAAACGAGTAAAACGAGTAAAACGAGTAAAACGAGTAAAACGAGTAAACAGAGTAAACGAGTAAACTAGTTAAACGAGTAAAACGAGTAAAACGAGTAAAAACGAGTAAAACGAGTAAAACGAGTAAAACGAGTAAAACGAGTAAAACGAGTAAAACGAGTAAAACGAGTAAACGAGTAAAACGAGTAAAACGAGTAAAACGAGTAAAACGAGTAAAACGAGTAAAACGAGTAAAACGAGTAAAACGAGTAAAACGAGTAAAACGAGCAAAACTAGTAAAACGAGTAAAACGAGTAAAACGAGTAAAACGAGTAAAACGAGTAAAACGAGTAAAACGAGTAAAACGAGTAAAACGAGTAAAACGAGTAAAACGAGTAAAACGAGTAAAACGAGTAAAACGAGAAAAACGAGTAAAACGAGTAAAACTAGTAAAACGAGTAAAACGAGTAAAACAAGTAAATCGAGTAAAACGAGTAAAACGAGTAAAACTAGTAAAACGAGTAAAACGAGTAAAACGAGTAAAACGAGTAAAACGAGTAAAACGAGTAAAACGAGTGAAAAACGAGTGAAACGAGTGAAACGAGTGAAACGAGTAAACGAGTAAAACGAGTAAACGAGTAAAACAGTAAAACGAGTAAAAACGAGTGAAACGAGTAAAACGAGTAAAACGAGTAAAACGAGTAAAACGAGTAAAACGAATAAAACGAATACAACGAATAAAACGAGTAAAACGAGTAAAACGAGTAAAACGAGTAAAACGAGTAAAACGAGTAAAACGAGTAAAACGAGTAAAGCGGGTAAAACGAGTAAAACGAGTAAAACGAGTTAAACGAGTAAAACGAGTAAAACGAGTTAAAACGAGCAAAACTAGTAAAACGAGTAAAACGAGTAAAACGAGTAAAAAGAGCAAAACTAGTAATACGAGTAAAACGAGTAAAACGAGTATAAACGTGTAAAACGAGTAAAACGAGTAAAACGAGCAAAACTAGTAAAACTAGTAAAACGAGTAAATCGAGTAAACCGAGTAAAACGAGTAAAACTAGTAAAACGAGTATAACGAGTAAAAACTAGTAAAACGAGTAAAACGAGTAAAAATAGTAAAACGAGTAAACGGAATTAAACTAGTAAAAGAGTAAAACGAGTAAAACTAGTAAAACGAGTAAAACGAGTAAAACTAGTAAAACGAGTTAAAACGAGTAAAACGAGTGAACGAGTGAAACGAGTGAAACGAGTGAAAACGAGTGAAACGAGTAAAACGAGTAAAACGAGTAAAACGAGTAAAACGAGTAAAACGAGTAAAACGAGTAAAACGAGTAAAACGAGTAAAACGAGTAAAGCGAGTAAAACGAGTAAAACGAGTAAAACGAGTAAAACGAGTAAAACGAGTAAAACGAGTAAAACGAGTAAAACGAGTAAAACGAGTAAAACTAGTAAAACGAGCAAAACTAGTAAAACGAGTAAAACGAGTAAAACGAGTAAAACGAGCAAAACGAGTAAAACGAGAAAAACGAGTAAAACGTGTAAAACGAGTAAAACGAGTAAAACGAGTAAAACGAGTAAAACGAGTAAAACGAGTAAAACGAGTAAACGAGTAAAACGAGTAAAACTAGTAAAACGACTAAAACGAGTTAAACGAGTAAAACGAGTAAAACGAGTAAAACGAGTAAAACGAGTAAAAACGAGAAAAACGAGTAAAACGAGTAAAACTAGTAAAACGAGTAAACGAGTAAAACAAGTAAATCGAGTAAAACGAGTAAACAAGTAAAACTAGTAAAACGAGTAAAACGAGTAAAACGAGTAAAACGAGTAAAACGAGTAAAACGAGTAAAACGAGTAAAACGAGTAAAACGAGTAAAACGAGTAAAACGAGTAAAACGAGTAAAACGAGTAAAACGAGTAAAACGAGTAAAACGAGTAAAACGAGTAAAACGAGTAAAACGAGTAAAACGAGTGAAACGAGTAAAACGAGTAAAACGAGTAAAACGAGTAAAACGAGTAAAGCGGGTAAAACGAGTAAAACGAGTAAAACGAGTTAAACGAGTAAAACGAGTAAAACGAGTAAAACGAGCAAAACTAGTAAAACGAGTAAAACGAGTAAAACGAGTAAAAGAGCAAAACTAGTAATAAGAGTAAAACGAGCAAAACTAGTAAAACGAGTAAAACGAGTAAAACGAGTAAAAGAGCAAAACTAGTAATACGAGTAAAACGAGTAAAACGAGTAAAACGTGTAAAACGAGTAAAACGAGTAAAACGAGCAAACTAGTAAAACTAGTAAAACGAGTAAATCGAGTAACCGAGTAAAACGAGTAAAACTAGTAAAACGAGTAAAAACGAGTAAAACGAGTAAAACTAGTAAAACGAGTAAAACGAGTAAAACTAGTAAAACGAGTAAAACGAGTAAACGAGTGAAACGAGTGAAACGAGTAAAACGAGTAAAACGAGTAAAACGAGTAAAACGAGTAAAACGAGTAAAACGAGTAAAACGAGTAAAACGAGTAAAACTAGTAAAACGAGTAAAACGAGTAAAACGAGTAAAACGAGTAAAACGAGTAAAACGAGTAAAACGAGTAAAACGAGTAAAACGAGTAAAACGAGTAAAACGAGTAAAACGAGTAAAACGAGTAAAACGAGTAAAACGAGTAAAACGAGTAAAACGAGTAAAACGAGTAAAACGAGTAAAACGAGTAAAACTAGTAAAACGAGCAAAAACTAGTAAAACGAGTAAAACGAGTAAAACGAGTAAAACGAGCAAAACGAGTAAAACGAGAAAAACGAGTAAAACGTGTAAACGAGTAAAACGAGTAAAACGAGTAAAACGAGTAAAACGAGTAAAACGAGTAAAACGAGTAAAACGGTAAAACGAGTAAAACGAGTAAAACGAGTAAAACGAGTAAACCGAGTAAAACGAGTTAAACTAGTTAAACGAGTAAAACGAGTAAAACGAGTAAAACGAGTAAAACGAGTAAAACGAGTAAAACGAGTAAAACGGGTAAAACGAGTAAAACGAGTAAAACGAGTTAAACGAGTAAAACGAGTAAAACGAGTAAAACGAGCAAAACTAGTAAAACGAGTAAAACGAGTAAAACGAGTAAAACGAGCAAAACTAGTAAAACGAGTAAAACGAGTAAAACGAGTAAAACGAGTAAAACGAGTAAAACGAGTAAAACGAGTAAAACGAGTAAAACGAGTAAAACGAGTAGAACGAGTAAAACGAGTAAAACGAGTAAAACGAGTAAAACGAGAAAAACGAGTAAAACGAGTAAAACTAGTAAAACGAGTAAAACGAGTAAAACAAGTAAATCGAGTAAAACGAGTAAAACGAGTAAAACTAGTAAAACGAGTAAAACGAGTAAAACGAGTAAAACGAGTAAAACGAGTAAAACGAGTAAAACGAGTAAAACGAGTGAAACGAGTGAAACGAGTGAAACGAGTGAAACGAGTGAAACGAGTAAAACGAGTAAAACGAGTAAAACGAGTGAAACGAGTAAAACGAGTGAAACGAGTAAAACGAGTGAAACGAGTAAAACGAGTAAAACGAGTAAAACGAGTAAAACGAGTAAAACGAGTAAAACGAGTAAAACGAATAAAACGAATACAACGAATAAAACGAGTAAAACGAGTAAAACGAGTAAAACGAGTAAAACGAGTAAAACGAGTAAAACGAGTAAAACGAGTAAAGCGGGTAAAACGAGTAAAACGAGTAAAACGAGTTAAACGAGTAAAACGAGTAAAACGAGTAAAACGAGCAAAACTAGTAAAACGAGTAAAACGAGTAAAACGAGTAAAAGAGCAAAACTAGTAATACGAGTAAAACGAGTAAAACGAGTAAAACGTGTAAAACGAGTAAAACGAGTAAAACGAGCAAAACTAGTAAAACTAGTAAAACGAGTAAATCGAGTAAACCGAGTAAAACGAGTAAAACTAGTAAAACGAGTATAACGAGTAAAACTAGTAAAACGAGTAAAACGAGTAAAAATAGTAAAACGAGTAAAACGAGTAAAACGAGTAAAACTAGTAAAACGAGTAAAACGAGTAAAACTAGTAAAACGAGTAAAACGAGTAAAACGAGTGAAACGAGTGAAACGAGTGAAACGAGTGAAACGAGTGAAACGAGTAAAACGAGTAAAACGAGTAAAACGAGTAAAACGAGTAAAACGAGTAAAACGAGTAAAACGAGTAAAACGAGTAAAACGAGTAAAACGAGTAAAACGAGTAAAGCGAGTAAAACGAGTAAAACGAGTAAAACGAGTAAAACGAGTAAAACGAGTAAAACGAGTAAAACGAGTAAAACTAGTAAAACGAGCAAAACTAGTAAAACGAGTAAAACGAGTAAAACGAGTAAAACGAGCAAAACGAGTAAAACGAGAAAAACGAGTAAAACGTGTAAAACGAGTAAAACGAGTAAAACGAGTAAAACGAGTAAAACGAGTAAAACGAGTAAAACGAGTAAAACGAGTAAAACGAGTAAAACGAGTAAAACGAGTAAAACGAGTAAAACGAGTAAAACGAGTAAAACGGGTAAAACGAGTAAAACGAGTAAAACGAGTTAAACGAGTTAAAAGAGTAAAACGAGTAAAACGAGTAAAACGAGTAAAACGAGTAAAACGAGTAAAACGAGTAAACCGAGTAAAACTAGTAAAACGAGTAAAACGAGTAAAACGAGTAAAACGAGTAAAACGAGTAAAACGAGTAAAACGAGTAAAACGAGTAAAACGAGTAAAACGGGTAAAACGAGTAAAACGAGTAAAACGAGTAAAACGAGTAAAACGAGTAAAACGAGTAAAACGAGTAAAACGAGTAAAACGAGTAAAACTAGTAAAACGAGTAAAACGAGTAAAACGAGTAAAACGAGTAAAACTAGTAAAACGAGTAAAACTAGTAAAACTAGTAAAACGAGTAAAACTAGTAAAACGAGTAAAACGAGTAAAACGAGTAAAACGAGTAAAACGAGTAAAACGAGCAAAACTAGTAAAACGAGTAAAACGAGTAAAACGAGTAAAACGAGCAAAACTAGTAAAACGAGTAAAACGAGTAAAACGAGTAAAACGAGTAAAACGAGTAAAACGGGTAAAACGAGTAAAACGAGTAAAACGAGTAAAACGAGTAAAACGAGTAAAACGAGTAAAACTAGTAAAACGAGTAAAACGAGTAAAACAAGTTAATCGAGTAAAACGAGTAAAACGAGTAAAACGAGTAAAACTAGTAAAACGAGTAAAACGAGTAAAACGAGTAAAACGAGTAAAACGAGTAAAGCGAGTAAAACGAGTAAAGCGAGTAAAACGAGTAAAACGAGTAAAACGAGTAAAACGAGTAAAACGAGTAAAACGAGTAAAACGAGTAAAACGAGTGAAACGAGTGAAACGAGTGAAACGAGTAAAACGAGTAAAACGAGTAAAACGAGTAAAACGAGTAAAACGAGTAAAACGAGTAAAACGAATAAAACGAATAAAACGAATAAAACGAGTAAAACGAGTAAAACGAGTAAAACGAGTAAAACGAGTAAAACGAGTAAAACGAGTAAAACGAGTAAAGCGGGTAAAACGAGTAAAACGAGTAAAACGAGTTAAACGAGTAAAACGAGTAAAACGAGCAAAACTACTAAAACGAGTAAAACGAGTAAAAGAGCAAAACTAGTAAAACGAGTAAAACGAGTAAAACGAGTAAAACGACTTAAACGAGTAAAACGAGTAAAACGAGTAAAACCAGCAAAACTAGTAAAACGAGTAAAAATAGTAAAACGAGTAAAACGAGTAAAACGAGTAAAACGTGTAAAACGAGTAAAACGAGTAAAACTAGTAAAACGAGTAAAACGAGTAAAACGAGTAAAACGAGTAAAACAAGTAAATCGAGTAAAACGAGTAAAACTAGTAAAACGAGTAAAACGAGTAAAACGAGTAAAACGAGTAAAACGAGTAAAACGAGTAAAACGAGTAAAACGAGTAAAACGAGTAAAACGAGTAAAACGAGTAAAACGAGTAAAACGAGTAAAACGAGTAAAACGAGTGAAACGAGTGAAACCAGTGAAACGAGTGAAACGAGTAAAACGAGTAAAACGAGTAAAACGAGTAAAACGAATAAAACGAGTAAAACGAATAAAACGAATAAAACGAGTAAAACGAGTAAAACGAGTAAAACGAGTAAAACGAGTAAAACGAGTAAAACGAGTAAAACGGGTAAAACGAGTAAAACTAGTAAAACGACTAAAACGAGTTAAACGAGTAAAACGAGTAAAACGAGTAAAACGAGTAAAACGAGAAAAACGAGTAAAACGAGTAAAACTAGTAAAACGAGTAAAACGAGTAAAACAAGTAAATCGAGTAAAACGAGTAAAACGAGTAAAACTAGTAAAACGAGTAAAACGAGTAAAACGAGTAAAACGAGTAAAACGAGTAAAACGAGTAAAACGAGTAAAACGAGTAAAACGAGTAAAACGAGTAAAACGAGTAAAACGAGTAAAACGAGTAAAACGAGTAAAACGAGTAAAACGAGTAAAACGAGTAAAACGAGTAAAACGAGTAAAACGAGTAAAACGAGTGAAACGAGTAAAACGAGTAAAACGAGTAAAACGAGTAAAGCGGGTAAAACGAGTAAAACGAGTAAAACGAGTTAAACGAGTAAAACGAGTAAAACGAGTAAAACGAGCAAAACTAGTAAAACGAGTAAAACGAGTAAAACGAGTAAAAGAGCAAAACTAGTAATACGAGTAAAACGAGCAAAACTAGTAAAACGAGTAAAACGAGTAAAACGAGTAAAAGAGCAAAACTAGTAATACGAGTAAAACGAGTAAAACGAGTAAAACGTGTAAAACGAGTAAAACGAGTAAAACGAGCAAAACTAGTAAAACTAGTAAAACGAGTAAATCGAGTAAACCGAGTAAAACGAGTAAAACTAGTAAAACGAGTAAAACGAGTAAAACGAGTAAAACTAGTAAAACGAGTAAAACGAGTAAAACTAGTAAAACGAGTAAAACGAGTAAAACGAGTGAAACGAGTGAAACGAGTAAAACGAGTAAAACGAGTAAAACGAGTAAAACGAGTAAAACGAGTAAAACGAGTAAAACGAGTAAAACGAGTAAAACGAGTAAAACGAGTAAAACGAGTAAAACGAGTAAAACGAGTAAAACGAGTAAAACGAGTAAAACTAGTAAAACGAGCAAAACTAGTAAAACGAGTAAAACGAGTAAAACGAGTAAAACGAGCAAAACGAGTAAAACGAGAAAAACGAGTAAAACGTGTAAAACGAGTAAAACGAGTAAAACGAGTAAAACGAGTAAAACGAGTAAAACGAGTAAAACGAGTAAAACGAGTAAAACGAGTAAAACGAGTAAAACGAGTAAACCGAGTAAAACGAGTTAAACTAGTTAAACGAGTAAAACGAGTAAAACGAGTAAAACGAGTAAAACGAGTAAAACGAGTAAAACGAGTAAAACGAGTAAAACGGGTAAAACGAGTAAAACGAGTAAAACGAGTAAAACGAGTTAAACGAGTAAAACGAGTAAAACGAGTAAAACGAGTAAAACGAGCAAAACTAGTAAAACGAGTAAAACGAGTAAAACGAGTAAAACGAGCAAAACTAGTAAAACGAGTAAAACGAGTAAAACGAGTAAAACGAGTAAAACGAGTAAAACGAGTAAAACGAGTAAAACGAGTAAAACGAGTAAAACGAGTAAAACGAGTAAAACGAGTAAAACGAGTAAAACGAGTAAAACGAGTAAAACGAGTAAAACGAGTAAAACGAGTAAAACTAGTAAAACGAGCAAAACTAGTAAAACGAGTAAAACGAGTAAAACGAGTAAAACGAGCAAAACGAGTAAAACGAGAAAAACGAGTAAAACGTGTAAAACGAGTAAAACGAGTAAAACGAGTAAAACGAGTAAAACGAGTAAAACGAGTAAAACGAGTAAAACGAGTAAAACGAGTAAAACGAGTAAAACGAGTAAACCGAGTAAAACGAGTTAAACTAGTTAAACGAGTAAAACGAGTAAAACGAGTAAAACGAGTAAAACGAGTAAAACGAGTAAAACGAGTAAAACGAGTAAATCGGGTAAAACGAGTAAAACGAGTAAAACGAGTAAAACGAGTTAAACGAGTAAAACGAGTAAAACGAGTAAAACGAGTAAAACGAGCAAAACTAGTAAAACGAGTAAAACGAGTAAAACGAGTAAAACGAGCAAAACTAGTAAAACGAGTAAAACGAGTAAAACGAGTAAAACGAGTAAAACGAGTAAAACGAGTAAAACGAGTAAAACGAGTAAAACGAGTAAAACGAGTAAAACGAGTAAAACGAGTAAAACGAGTAAAACGAGAAAAACGAGTAAAACGAGTAAAACTAGTAAAACGAGTAAAACGAGTAAAACAAGTAAATCGAGTAAAACGAGTAAAACGAGTAAAACTAGTAAAACGAGTAAAACGAGTAAAACGAGTAAAACGAGTAAAACGAGTAAAACGAGTAAAACGAGTAAAACGAGTAAAACGAGTAAAACGAGTAAAACGAGTAAAACGAGTGAAACGAGTGAAACGAGTGAAACGAGTGAAACGAGTGAAACGAGTAAAACGAGTAAAACGAGTAAAACGAGTGAAACGAGTAAAACGAGTAAAACGAGTAAAACGAGTAAAACGAGTAAAACGAGTAAAACGAGTAAAACGAGTAAAACGAGTAAAACGAATAAAACGAATACAACGAATAAAACGAGTAAAACGAGTAAAACGAGTAAAACGAGTAAAACGAGTAAAACGAGTAAAACGAGTAAAACGAGTAAAGCGGGTAAAACGAGTAAAACGAGTAAAACGAGTTAAACGAGTAAAACGAGTAAAACGAGTAAAACGAGCAAAACTAGTAAAACGAGTAAAACGAGTAAAACGAGTAAAAGAGCAAAACTAGTAATACGACTAAAACGAGTAAAACGAGTAAAACGTGTAAAACGAGTAAAACGAGTAAAACGAGCAAAACTAGTAAAACTAGTAAAACGAGTAAATCGAGTAAACCGAGTAAAACGAGTAAAACTAGTAAAACGAGTATAACGAGTAAAACTAGTAAAACGAGTAAAACGAGTAAAAATAGTAAAACGAGTAAAACGAGTAAAACGAGTAAAACTAGTAAAACGAGTAAAACGTGTAAAACTAGTAAAACGAGTAAAACGAGTAAAACGAGTGAAACGAGTGAAACAAGTGAAACGAGTGAAACGAGTGAAACGAGTGAAACGAGTGAAACGAGTGAAACGAGTAAAACGAGTAAAACGAGTAAAACGAGTAAAACGAGTAAAACGAGTAAAACGAGTAAAACGAGTAAAACGAGTAAAACGAGTAAAACGAGTAAAACGAGTAAAACGAGTAAAACGAGTAAAACGAGTAAAACGAGTAAAACGAGTAAAACGAGTAAAACGAGTAAAACTAGTAAAACGAGCAAAACTAGTAAAACGAGTAAACGAGTAAAACGAGTAAAACGAGCAAAACGAGTAAAACGAGAAAAACGAGTAAAACGTGTAAAACGAGTAAAACGAGTAAAACGAGTAAAACGAGTAAAACGAGTAAAACGAGTAAAACGAGTAAAACGAGTAAAACGAGTAAAACGAGTAAACCGAGTAAGACGAGTTAAACTAGTTAAACGAGTAAAACGAGTAAAACGAGTAAAACGAGTAAAACGAGTAAAACGAGTAAAACGAGTAAAACGGGTAAAACGAGTAAAACGAGTAAAACGAGTTAAACGAGTTAAAAGAGTAAAACGAGTAAAACGAGTAAAACGAGCAAAACTAGTAAAACGAGTAAAACGAGTAAAACGAGTAAAACGAGTAAAACGAGTAAAACGAGAAAAACGAGTAAAACGAGTAAAACTAGTAAAACGAGTAAAACGAGTAAAACAAGTAAATCGAGTAAAACGAGTAAAACGAGTAAAACTAGTAAAACGAGTAAAACGAGTAAAACGAGTAAAACGAGTAAAACGAGTAAAACGAGTAAAACGAGTAAAACGAGTAAAACGAGTAAAACGAGTAAAACGAGTAAAACGAGTAAAACGAGTAAAACGAGTAAAACGAGTAAAACGAGTATAACGAGTAAAACGAGTAAAACGAGTAAAACGAGTAAAACGAGTAAAACGAGCAAAACGAGTAAAACGAGAAAAACGAGTAAAACGTGTAAAACGAGTAAAACGAGTAAAACGAGTAAAACGAGTAAAACGAGTAAAACGAGTAAAACGAGTAAAACGAGTAAAACGAGTAAAACGAGTAAACCGAGTAAAACGAGTTAAACTAGTTAAACGAGTAAAACGAGTAAAACGAGTAAAACGAGTAAAACGAGTAAAACGAGTAAAACGAGTAAAACGGGTAAAACGAGTAAAACGAGTAAAACGAGTAAAACGAGTTAAACGAGTAAAACGAGTAAAACGAGTAAAACGAGTAAAACGAGCAAAACTAGTAAAACGAGTAAAACGAGTAAAACGAGTAAAACGAGCAAAACTAGTAAAACGAGTAAAACGAGTAAAACGAGTAAAACGAGTAAAACGAGTAAAACGAGTAAAACGAGTAAAACGAGTAAAACGAGTAGAACGAGTAAAACGAGTAAAACGAGTAAAACGAGTAAAACGAGAAAAACGAGTAAAACGAGTAAAACTAGTAAAACGAGTAAAACGAGTAAAACAAGTAAATCGAGTAAAACGAGTAAAACGAGTAAAACTAGTAAAACGAGTAAAACGAGTAAAACGAGTAAAACGAGTAAAACGAGTAAAACGAGTAAAACGAGTAAAACGAGTAAAACGAGTGAAACGAGTGAAACGAGTGAAACGAGTAAAACGAGTAAAACGAGTAAAACGAGTGAAACGAGTAAAACGAGTGAAACGAGTAAAACGAGTAAAACGAGTAAAACGAGTAAAACGAGTAAAACGAGTAAAACTAGTAAAACGAGTAAAACGAGTAAAACGAGTGAAACGAGTGAAACGAGTGAAACGAGTGAAACGAGTGAAACGAGTAAAACGAGTAAAACGAGTAAAACGAGTAAAACGAGTAAAACGAGTAAAACGAGTAAAGCGAGTAAAACGAGTAAAACGAGTAAAACGAGTAAAACGAGTAAAACGAGTAAAACGAGTAAAACGAGTAAAACGAGTAAAACTAGTAAAACGAGCAAAACTAGTAAAACGAGTAAAACGAGTAAAACGAGTAAAACGAGCAAAACGAGTAAAACGAGAAAAACGAGTAAAACGTGTAAAACGAGTAAAACGAGTAAAACGAGTAAAACGAGTAAAACGAGTAAAACGAGTAAAACGAGTAAAACGAGTAAAACGAGTAAACCGAGTAAAACGAGTTAAACTAGTTAAACGAGTAAAACGAGTAAAACGAGTAAAACGGAGTAAAACGAGTAAAACGAGTAAAACGAGTAAAACGAGTAAAACGGGTAAAACGAGTAAAACGAGTAAAACGAGTTAAACGAGTTAAAAGAGTAAAACGAGTAAAACGAGTAAAACGAGTAAAACGAGTAAAACGAGTAAAACGAGTAAACCGAGTAAAACTAGTAAAACGAGTAAAACGAGTAAAACGAGTAAAACGAGTAAAACGAGTAAAACGAGTAAAACGAGTAAAACGAGTAAAACGAGTAAAACGGGTAAAACGAGTAAAACGAGTAAAACGAGTAAAACGAGTAAAACGAGTAAAACGAGTAAAACGAGTAAAACTAGTAAAACGAGTAAAACGAGTAAAACGAGTAAAACGAGTAAAACTAGTAAAACGAGTAAAACTAGTAAAACTAGTAAAACGAGTAAAACTAGTAAAACGAGTAAAACGAGTAAAACGAGTAAAACGAGGTAAAACGAGTAAAACGAGTAAAACGAGCAAAACTAGTAAAACGAGTAAAACGAGTAAAACGAGTAAAACGAGCAAAACGAGTAAAACGAGTAAAACGGGTAAAACGAGTAAAACGAGTAAAACGAGTAAAACGAGTAAAACGAGTAAAACGAGTAAAACTAGTAAAACGAGTAAAACGAGTAAAACAAGTTAATCGAGTAAAACGAGTAAAACGAGTAAAACGAGTAAAACTAGTAAAACGAGTAAAACGAGTAAAACGAGTAAAACGAGTAAAACGAGTAAAGCGAGTAAAACGAGTAAAACGAGTAAAACGAGTAAAACGAGTAAAACGAGTAAAACGAGTAAAACGAGTAAAACGAGTGAAACGAGTGAAACGAGTGAAACGAGTAAAACGAGTAAAACGAGTAAAACGAGTAAAACGAGTAAAACGAGTAAAACGAGTAAAACGAATAAAACGAATAAAACGAATAAAACGAGTAAAACGAGTAAAACGAGTAAAACGAGTAAAACGAGTAAAACGAGTAAAACGAGTAAAGCGGGTAAAACGAGTAAAACGAGTAAAACGAGTAAAACGAGTAAAACGAGTAAAACGGGTAAAACGAGTAAAACGAGTAAAACGAGTAAAACGAGTAAAACGAGTAAAACGAGTAAAACTAGTAAAACGAGTAAAACGAGTAAAACAAGTTAATCGAGTAAAACGAGTAAAACGAGTAAAACGAGTAAAACTAGTAAAACGAGTAAAACGAGTAAAACGAGTAAAACGAGTAAAACGAGTAAAGCGAGTAAAACGAGTAAAACGAGTAAAACGAGTAAAACGAGTAAAACGAGTAAAACGAGTAAAACGAGTAAAACGAGTGAAACGAGTGAAACGAGTGAAACGAGTAAAACGAGTAAAACGAGTAAAACGAGTAAAACGAGTAAAACGAGTAAAACGAGTAAAACGAATAAAACGAATAAAACGAATAAAACGAGTAAAACGAGTAAAACGAGTAAAACGAGTAAAACGAGTAAAACGAGTAAAACGAGTAAAGCGGGTAAAACGAGTAAAACGAGTAAAACGAGTTAAACGAGTAAAACGAGTAAAACGAGCAAAACTAGTAAAACGAGTAAAACGAGTAAAACGAGTAAAAGAGCAAAACTAGTAAAACGAGTAAAACGAGTAAAACGAGTAAAACGACTTAAACGAGTAAAACGAGTAAAACGAGTAAAACCAGCAAAACTAGTAAAACGAGTAAAAATAGTAAAACGAGTAAAACGAGTAAAACGAGTAAAACGTGTAAAACGAGTAAAACGAGTAAAACTAGTAAAACGAGTAAAACGAGTAAAACGAGTAAAACGAGTAAAACAAGTAAATCGAGTAAAACGAGTAAAACTAGTAAAACGAGTAAAACGAGTAAAACGAGTAAAACGAGTAAAACGAGTAAAACGAGTAAAACGAGTAAAACGAGTAAAACGAGTAAAACGAGTAAAACGAGTAAAACGAGTAAAACGAGTAAAACGAGTAAAACGAGTAAAACGAGTAAAACGAGTGAAACGAGTGAAACCAGTGAAACGAGTGAAACGAGTAAAACGAGTAAAACGAGTAAAACGAGTAAAACGAATAAAACGAATAAAACGAATAAAACGAATAAAACGAGTAAAACGAGTAAAACGAGTAAAACGAGTAAAACGAGTAAAACGAGTAAAACGAGTAAAACGGGTAAAACGAGTAAAACGGGTAAAACGACTAAAACTAGTAAAACGACTAAAACGAGTAAAACGAGTAAAACGAGTAAAACGAGAAAAACGAGTAAAACGAGAAAAACGAGTAAAACGAGTAAAACGAGTAAAACAAGTAAATCGAGTAAAACGAGTAAAACGAGTAAAACTAGTAAAACGAGTAAAACGAGTAAAACGAGTAAAACGAGTAAAACGAGTAAAACGAGTAAAACGAGTAAAACGAGTAAAACGAGTAAAACGAGTAAAACGAGTAAAACGAGTAAAACGAGTAAAACGAGTAAAACGAGTAAAACGAGTAAAACGAGTAAAACGAGTAAAACGAGTGAAACGAGTAAAACGAGTAAAACGAGTAAAACGAGTAAAGCGGGTAAAACGAGTAAAACGAGTAAAACGAGTTAAACGAGTAAAACGAGTAAAACGAGTAAAACGAGCAAAACTAGTAAAACGAGTAAAACGAGTAAAACGAGTAAAAGAGCAAAACTAGTAATACGAGTAAAACGAGCAAAACTAGTAAAACGAGTAAAACGAGTAAAACGAGTAAAAGAGCAAAACTAGTAATACGAGTAAAACGAGTAAAACGAGTAAAACGTGTAAAACGAGTAAAACGAGTAAAACGAGCAAAACGAGTAAAACGAGTAAAACTAGTAAAACGAGTAAACCGAGTAAAACGAGTAAAACTAGTAAAACGAGTAAAACGAGTAAAACTAGTAAAACGAGTAAAACGAGTAAAACGAGTGAAACGAGTGAAACGAGTGAAACGAGTAAAACGAGTAAAACGAGTAAAACGAGTAAAACGAGTAAAACGAGTAAAACGAGTAAAACGAGTAAAACGAGTAAAACGAGTAAAACGAGTAAAACGAGTAAAACGAGTAAAACGAGTAAAACGAGTAAAACGAGTAAAACGAGTAAAACGAGTAAAACGAGTAAAACGAGTAAAACTAGTAAAACGAGCAAAACTAGTAAAACGAGTAAAACGAGTAAAACGAGTAAAACGAGTAAAACGAGCAAAACGAGTAAAACGAGAAAAACGAGTAAAACGTGTAAAACGAGTAAAACGAGTAAAACGAGTAAAACGGGTAAAACGAGTAAAACGAGTAAAACGAGTAAAACGAGTAAAAGAGCAAAACTAGTAATACGACTAAAACGAGTAAAACGAGTAAAACGTGTAAAACGAGTAAAACGAGTAAAACGAGCAAAACTAGTAAAACTAGTAAAACGAGTAAATCGAGTAAACCGAGTAAAACGAGTAAAACTAGTAAAACGAGTATAACGAGTAAAACTAGTAAAACGAGTAAAACGAGTAAAAATAGTAAAACGAGTAAAACGAGTAAAACGAGTAAAACTAGTAAAACGAGTAAAACGAGTAAAACTAGTAAAACGAGTAAAACGAGTAAAACGAGTGAAACGAGTGAAACGAGTGAAACGAGTGAAACGAGTGAAACGAGTAAAACGAGTAAAACGAGTAAAACGAGTAAAACGAGTAAAACGAGTAAAACGAGTAAAACGAGTAAAACGAGTGAAACGAGTAAAACGAGTAAAACGAGTAAAACGAGTAAAGCGGGCAAAACGAGTAAAACGAGTAAAACGAGTTAAACGAGTAAAACGAGTAAAACGAGTAAAACGAGCAAAACTAGTAAAACGAGTAAAACGAGTAAAACGAGTAAAAGAGCAAAACTAGTAATACGAGTAAAACGAGCAAAACTAGTAAAACGAGTAAAACGAGTAAAACGAGTAAAAGAGCAAAACTAGTAATACGAGTAAAACGAGTAAAACGAGTAAAACGTGTAAAACGAGTAAAACGAGTAAAACGAGCAAAACGAGTAAAACGAGTAAAACTAGTAAAACGAGTAAACCGAGTAAAACGAGTAAAACTAGTAAAACGAGTAAAACGAGTAAAACTAGTAAAACGAGTAAAACGAGTAAAACGAGTGAAACGAGTGAAACGAGTGAAACGAGTAAAACGAGTAAAACGAGTAAAACGAGTAAAACGAGTAAAACGAGTAAAACGAGTAAAACGAGTAAAACGAGTAAAACGAGTAAAACGAGTAAAACGAGTAAAACGAGTAAAACGAGTAAAACGAGTAAAACGAGTAAAACGAGTAAAACTAGTAAAACGAGCAAAACTAGTAAAACGAGTAAAACGAGTAAAACGAGTAAAACGAGTAAAACGAGCAAAACGAGTAAAACGAGAAAAACGAGTAAAACGTGTAAAACGAGTAAAACGAGTAAAACGAGTAAAACGGGTAAAACGAGTAAAACGAGTAAAACGAGTAAAACGAGTAAAAGAGCAAAACTAGTAATACGACTAAAACGAGTAAAACGAGTAAAACGTGTAAAACGAGTAAAACGAGTAAAACGAGCAAAACTAGTAAAACTAGTAAAACGAGTAAATCGAGTAAACCGAGTAAAACGAGTAAAACTAGTAAAACGAGTATAACGAGTAAAACTAGTAAAACGAGTAAAACGAGTAAAAATAGTAAAACGAGTAAAACGAGTAAAACGAGTAAAACTAGTAAAACGAGTAAAACGAGTAAAACTAGTAAAACGAGTAAAACGAGTAAAACGAGTGAAACGAGTGAAACGAGTGAAACGAGTGAAACGAGTGAAACGAGTGAAACGAGTAAAACGAGTAAAACGAGTAAAACGAGTAAAACGAGTAAAACGAGTAAAACGAGTAAAACGAGTAAAACGAGTAAAACGAGTAAAACGAGTAAAACGAGTAAAACGAGTAAAACGAGTAAAACGAGTAAAACTAGTAAAACGAGCAAAACTAGTAAAACGAGTAAAACGAGTAAAACGAGTAAAACGAGCAAAACGAGTAAAACGAGAAAAACGAGTAAAACGTGTAAAACGAGTAAAACGAGTAAAACGAGTAAAACGAGTAAAACGAGTAAAACGAGTAAAACGAGTAAAACGAGTAAAACGAGTAAAACGAGTAAACCGAGTAAAACGAGTTAAACTAGTTAAACGAGTAAAACGAGTAAAACGAGTAAAACGAGTAAAACGAGTAAAACGAGTAAAACGAGTAAAACGGGTAAAACGAGTAAAACGAGTAAAACGAGTTAAACGAGTTAAAAGAGTAAAACGAGTAAAACGAGTAAAACGAGCAAAACTAGTAAAACGAGTAAAACGAGTAAAACGAGTAAAACGAGTAAAACGAGTAAAACGAGTAAAACGAGAAAAACGAGTAAAACGAGTAAAACTAGTAAAACGAGTAAAACGAGTAAAACAAGTAAATCGAGTAAAACGAGTAAAACGAGTAAAACTAGTAAAACGAGTAAAACGAGTAAAACGAGTAAAACGAGTAAAACGAGTAAAACGAGTAAAACGAGTAAAACGAGTAAAACGAGTAAAACGAGTAAAACGAGTAAAACGAGTAAAACGAGTAAAACGAGTAAAACGAGTAAAACGAGTAAAACGAGTGAAACGAGTGAAACGAGTGAAACGAGTGAAACGAGTGAAACGAGTAAAACGAGTAAAACGAGTAAAACGAGTAAAACGAGTGAAACGAGTGAAACGAGTGAAACGAGTGAAACGAGTAAAACGAGTAAAACGAGTAAAACGAGTAAAACGAGTAAAACGAGTAAAACGAGTAAAACGAGTAAAACGAATAAAACGAATACAACGAATAAAACGAGTAAAACGAGTAAAACGAGTAAAACGAGTAAAACGAGTAAAACGAGTAAAGCGGGTAAAACGAGTAAAACGAGTAAAACGAGTAAAACGAGTAAAACGTGTAAAACGAGTAAAACGAGTAAAACGAGCAAAACTAGTAAAACTAGTAAAACGAGTAAATCGAGTAAACCGAGTAAAACGAGTATAACGAGTAAAACTAGTAAAACGAGTAAAACGAGTAAAAATAGTAAAACGAGTAAAAATAGTAAAACGAGTAAAACGAGTAAAACGAGTAAAACTAGTAAAACGAGTAAATCGAGTAAAACTAGTAAAACGAGTAAAACGAGCAAAACGAGTAAAACGAGAAAAACGAGTAAAACGTGTAAAACGAGTAAAACGAGTAAAACGAGTAAAACGAGTAAAACGAGTAAAACGAGTAAAACGAGTAAAACGAGTAAAACGAGTAAAACGAGTAAAACGAGTAAACCGAGTAAAACGAGTTAAACTAGTTAAACGAGTAAAACGAGTAAAACGAGTAAAACGAGTAAAACGAGTAAAACGAGTAAAACGAGTAAAACGGGTAAAACGAGTAAAACGAGTAAAACGAGTAAAACGAGTAAAACGAGTAAAACGAGTAAAACGAGTAAAACGAGTAAAACGAGTAAAACGAGTAAAACGAGTAAAACGAGTAAAACGAGTAAAACGAGTAAAACGAGTAAAACGAGTAAAACGAGTAAAACGAGTAAAACGAGTAAAACGAGTAAAACGAGTAAAACGAGTAAAACGAGTAAAACGAGTAAAACGAGTAAAACTAGTAAAACGAGCAAAACTAGTAAAACGAGTAAAACGAGTAAAACGAGTAAAACGAGCAAAACGAGTAAAACGAGAAAAACGAGTAAAACGTGTAAAACGAGTAAAACGAGTAAAACGAGTAAAACGAGTAAAACGAGTAAAACGAGTAAAACGAGTAAAACGAGTAAAACGAGTAAACCGAGTAAAACGAGTAAAACGAGTAAAACGAGTAAAACGAGCAAAACTAGTAAAACTAGTAAAACGAGTAAATCGAGTAAACCGAGTAAAACGAGTATAACGAGTAAAACTAGTAAAACGAGTAAAACGAGTAAAAATAGTAAAACGAGTAAAAATAGTAAAACGAGTAAAACGAGTAAAACGAGTGAAACTAGTAAAACGAGTAAAACGAGTAAAACTAGTAAAACGAGTAAAACGAGCAAAACGAGTAAAACGAGAAAAACGAGTAAAACGTGTAAAACGAGTAAAAACGAGTAAAACGAGTAAAACGAGTAAAACGAGTAAAACGAGTAAAACGAGTAAAACGAGTAAAACGAGTAAAACGAGTAAACCGAGTAAAACGAGTTAAACTAGTTAAACGAGTAAAACGAGTAAAACGAGTAAAACGAGTAAAACGAGTAAAACGAGTAAAACGAGTAAAACGGGTAAAACGAGTAAAACGAGTAAAACGAGTAAAACGAGTAAAACGAGTAAAACGAGTAAAACGAGTAAAACGAGTAAAACGAGTAAAACGAGTAAAACGAGTAAAACGAGTAAAACGAGTAAAACGAGTAAAACGAGTAAAACGAGTAAAACGAGTAAAACTAGTAAAACGAGCAAAACTAGTAAAACGAGTAAAACGAGTAAAACGAGTAAAACGAGCAAAACGAGTAAAACGAGAAAAACGAGTAAAACGTGTAAAACGAGTAAAACGAGTAAAACGAGTAAAACGAGTAAAACGAGTAAAACGAGTAAAACGAGTAAAACGAGTAAAACGAGTAAACCGAGTAAAACGAGTTAAACTAGTTAAACGAGTAAAACGAGTAAAACGAGTAAAACGAGTAAAACGAGTAAAACGAGTAAAACGAGTAAAACGGGTAAAACGAGTAAAACGAGTAAAACGAGTTAAACGAGTTAAACGAGTAAAACGAGTAAAACGAGTAAAACGAGCAAAACTAGTAAAACGAGTAAAACGAGTAAAACGAGTAAAACGAGTAAAACGAGTAAAACGAGAAAAACGAGTAAAACGAGTAAAACTAGTAAAACGAGTAAAACGAGTAAAACAAGTAAATCGAGTAAAACGAGTAAAACGAGTAAAACTAGTAAAACGAGTAAAACGAGTAAAACGAGTAAAACGAGTAAAACGAGTAAAACGAGTAAAACGAGTAAAACGAGTAAAACGAGTAAAACGAGTAAAACGAGTAAAACGAGTAAAACGAGTGAAACGAGTGAAACGAGTGAAACGAGTGAAACGAGTGAAACGAGTAAAACGAGTAAAACGAGTAAAACGAGTAAAACCAGTAAAACGAGTAAAACGAGTAAAACGAATAAAACGAGTAAAACGAATAAAACGAGTAAAACGAGTAAAACGAGTAAAACGAGTAAAACGAGTAAAACGAGTAAAGCGGGTAAAACGAGTAAAACGAGTAAAACGAGTAAAACGAGTAAAGCGGGTAAAACGAGTAAAACGAGTAAAACGAGTTAAACGAGTAAAACGAGTAAAACGAGTAAAACGAGCAAAACTAGTAAAACGAGTAAAACGAGTAAAACGAGTAAAAGAGCAAAACTAGTAATACGAGTAAAACGAGTAAAACGAGTAAAACGTGTAAAACGAGTAAAACGAGTAAAACGAGCAAAACTAGTAAAACTAGTAAAACGAGTAAATCGAGTAAACCGAGTAAAACGAGTAAAACTAGTAAAACGAGTATAACGAGTAAAACTAGTAAAACGAGTAAAACGAGTAAAAATAGTAAAACGAGTAAAACGAGTAAAACTAGTAAAACGAGTAAAACGAGTAAAACTAGTAAAACGAGTAAAACGAGCAAAACGAGTAAAACGAGAAAAACGAGTAAAACGTGTAAAACGAGTAAAACGAGTAAAACGAGTAAAACGAGTAAAACGAGTAAAACGAGTAAAACGAGTAAAACGAGTAAAACGAGTAAACCGAGTAAAACGAGTTAAACTAGTTAAACGAGTAAAACGAGTAAAACGAGTAAAACGAGTAAAACGAGTAAAACGAGTAAAACGAGTAAAACGAGTAAAACGAGTAAAACGAGTAAAACGAGTAAAACGAGTTAAACGAGTAAAACGAGTAAAACGAGCAAAACTAGTAAAACGAATAAAACGAGTAAAACGAGTAAAACGAGTAAAACGAGTAAAACGAGTAAAACGAGTAAAACGAGTAAAACGAGTAAAACGAGTAAAACGAGTAAAACGAGTAAAACGAGTAAAACGAGTAAAACGAGTAAAACGAGTAAAACGAGTAAAACGAGTAAAACGAGTAAAACGAGTAAAACTAGTAAAACGAGCAAAACTAGTAAAACGAGCAAAACTAGTAAAACTAGTAAAACGAGTAAATCGAGTAAACCGAGTAAAACGAGTAAAACTAGTAAAACGAGTATAACGAGTAAAACTAGTAAAACGAGTAAAACGAGTAAAAATAGTAAAACGAGTAAAACGAGTAAAACGAGTAAAACTAGTAAAACGAGTAAAACGAGTAAAACTAGTAAAACGAGTAAAACGAGCAAAACGAGTAAAACGAGAAAAACGAGTAAAACGTGTAAAACGAGTAAAACGAGTAAAACGAGTAAAACGAGTAAAACGAGTAAAACGAGTAAAACGAGTAAAACGAGTAAAACGAGTAAACCGAGTAAAACGAGTTAAACTAGTTAAACGAGTAAAACGAGTAAACGAGTAAAACGAGTAAAACGAGTAAAACGAGTAAAACGAGTAAAACGAGTAAAACGGGTAAAACGAGTAAAACGAGTAAAACGAGTAAAACGAGTAAAACGAGTAAAACGAGTAAAACGAGTAAAACGAGTAAAACGAGTAAAACGAGTAAAACGAGTAAAACGAGTAAAACGAGTAAAACGAGTAAAACGAGTAAAACGAGTAAAACGAGTAAAACGAGTAAAACGAGTAAAACGAGTAAAACGAGTAAAACGAGTAAAACGAGTAAAACGAGTAAAACTAGTAAAACGAGCAAAACTAGTAAAACGAGTAAAACGAGTAAAACGAGTAAAACGAGCAAAACGAGTAAAACGAGAAAAACGAGTAAAACGTGTAAAACGAGTAAAACGAGTAAAACGAGTAAAACGAGTAAAACGAGTAAAACGAGTAAAACGAGTAAAACGAGTAAAACGAGTAAAACGAGTAAACCGAGTAAAACGAGTTAAACTAGTTAAACGAGTAAAACGAGTAAAACGAGTAAAACGAGTAAAACGAGTAAAACGAGTAAAACGAGTAAAACGAGTAAAACGGGTAAAACGAGTAAAACGAGTAAAACGAGTTAAACGAGTTAAACGAGTAAAACGAGTAAAACGAGTAAAACGAGCAAAACTAGTAAAACGAGTAAAACGAGTAAAACGAGTAAAACGAGTAAAACGAGTAAAACGAGAAAAACGAGTAAAACGAGTAAAACTAGTAAAACGAGTAAAACGAGTAAAACGAGTAAATCGAGTAAAACGAGTAAAACGAGTAAAACTAGTAAAACGAGTAAAACGAGTAAAACGAGTAAAACGAGTAAAACGAGTAAAACGAGTAAAACGAGTAAAACGAGTAAAACGAGTAAAACGAGTAAAACGAGTAAAACGAGTGAAACGAGTGAAACGAGTGAAACGAGTGAAACGAGTGAAACGAGTGAAACGAGTGAAACGAGTAAAACGAGTAAAACGAGTAAAACGAGTAAAACGAGTAAAACGAGTAAAACGAATAAAACGAGTAAAACGAATAAAACGAGTAAAACGAGTAAAACGAGTAAAACGAGTAAAACGAGTAAAACGAGTAAAGCGGGTAAAACGAGTAAAACGAGTAAAACGAGTAAAACGAGTAAAGCGGGTAAAACGAGTAAAACGAGTAAAACGAGTTAAACGAGTAAAACGAGTAAAACGAGTAAAACGAGCAAAACTAGTAAAACGAGTAAAACGAGTAAAACGAGTAAAAGAGCAAAACTAGTAATACGAGTAAAACGAGTAAAACGAGTAAAACGTGTAAAACGAGTAAAACGAGTAAAACGAGCAAAACTAGTAAAACTAGTAAAACGAGTAAATCGAGTAAACCGAGTAAAACGAGTAAAACTAGTAAAACGAGTATAACGAGTAAAACTAGTAAAACGAGTAAAACGAGTAAAAATAGTAGAACGAGTAAAACGAGTAAAACGAGTAAAACTAGTAAAACGAGTAAAACGAGTAAAACTAGTAAAACGAGTAAAACGAGCAAAACGAGTAAAACGAGTAAAACGAGTAAAACGAGTAAAACGAGTTAAACGAGTAAAACGAGTAAAACGAGCAAAACTAGTAAAACGAGTAAAACGAGTAAAACGAGCAAAACTAGTAAAACGAGTAAAACGAGTAAAACGAGTAAAACGAGTAAAACGAGTAAAACGAGTAAAACGAGTAAAACGAGTAAAACGAGTAAAACGAGTAAAACGAGTAAAACGAGTAAAACGAGTAAAACGAGTAAAACGAGTAAAACGAGTAAAACGAGTAAAACGAGTAAAACGAGTGAAACGAGTGAAACTAGTGAAACGAGTGAAACGAGTGAAACGAGTGAAACGAGTAAAACGAGTAAAACGAGTAAAACGAGTAAAACGAGTAAAACGAGTAAAACGAGTAAAACGAGTAAAACGAGTAAAACGAGTAAAACGAATAAAACGAATACAACGAATAAAACGAGTAAAACGAGTAAAACGAGTAAAACGAGTAAAACGAGTAAAGCGGGTAAAACGAGTAAAACGAGTAAAACGAGTTAAACGAGTAAAACTAGTAAAACGAGTAAAACGAGTAAAACTAGTAAAACGAGTAAAACGAGCAAAACGAGTAAAACGAGTGAAACGAGTGAAACGAGTGAAACGAGTAAAACGAGTAAAACGAGTAAAACGAGTAAAACGAGTAAAACGAGTAAAACGAGTAAAACGAGTAAAACGAGTAAAACGAATAAAACGAATACAACGAATAAAACGAGTAAAACGAGTAAAACGAGTAAAACGAGTAAAACGAGTAAAACGAGTAAAACGAGTAAAACGAGTAAAACGAGTAAAGCGGGTAAAACGAGTAAAACGAGTAAAACGAGTAAAACGAATAAAACGAATACAACGAATAAAACGAGTAAAACGAGTAAAACGAGTAAAACGAGTAAAACGAGTAAAACGAGTAAAGCGGGTAAAACGAGTAAAACGAGTAAAACGAGTTAAACGAGTAAAACTAGTAAAACGAGTAAAACGAGTAAAACTAGTAAAACGAGTAAAACGAGCAAAACGAGTAAAACGAGTGAAACGAGTGAAACGAGTGAAACGAGTAAAACGAGTAAAACGAGTAAAACGAGTAAAACGAGTAAAACGAGTAAAACGAGTAAAACGAGTAAAACGAGTAAAACGAGTAAAACGAATAAAACGAATACAACGAATAAAACGAGTAAAACGAGTAAAACGAGTAAAACGAGTAAAACGAGTAAAACGAGTAAAGCGGGTAAAACGAGTAAAACGAGTAAAACGAGTTAAACGAGTAAAACGAGTAAAACGAGTAAAACGAGCAAAACTAGTAAAACGAGTAAAACGAGTAAAACGAGTAAAAGAGCAAAACTAGTAATACGAGTAAAACGAGTAAAACGAGTAAAACGTGTAAAACGAGTAAAACGAGTAAAACGAGTAAAACGAGTAAAACGAGAAAAACGAGTAAAACGAGTAAAACGAGTAAAACGAGAAAAACGAGTAAAACGAGTAAAACTAGTAAAACGAGTAAAACGAGTAAAACAAGTAAATCGAGTAAAACGAGTAAAACGAGTAAAACTAGTAAAACGAGTAAAACGAGTAAAACGAGTAAAACGAGTAAAACGAGTAAAACGAGTAAAACGAGTAAAACGAGTAAAACGAGTAAAACGAGTAAAACGAGTAAAACGAGTAAAACGAGTGAAACGAGTGAAACGAGTGAAACGAGTGAAACGAGTGAAACGAGTAAAACGAGTAAAACGAGTAAAACGAGTAAAACGAGTAAAACGAGTAAAACGAGTAAAACGAGTAAAACGAGTAAAACGAGTAAAACGAGTAAAACGAGTAAAACGAATAAAACGAATACAACGAATAAAACGAGTAAAACGAGTAAAACGAGTAAAACGAGTAAAACGAGTAAAACGAGTAAAGCGGGTAAAACGAGTAAAACGAGTAAAACGAGTTAAACGAGTAAAACAAGTAAAACGAGTAAAACGAGCAAAACTAGTAAAACGAGTAAAACGAGTAAAACGAGTAAAACGAGTAAAACGAGTAAAACGAGAAAAACGAGTAAAACGAGTAAAACGAGTAAAACGTGTAAAACGAGTAAAACGAGTAAAACGAGTAAAACGAGTAAAACGAGAAAAACGAGTAAAACGAGTAAAACGAGTAAAACGAGAAAAACGAGTAAAACGAGTAAAACTAGTAAAACGAGTAAAACGAGTAAAACAAGTAAATCGAGTAAAACGAGTAAAACGAGTAAAACTAGTAAAACGAGTAAAACGAGTAAAACGAGTAAAACGAGTAAAACGAGTAAAACGAGTAAAACGAGTAAAACGAGTAAAACGAGTAAAACGAGTAAAACGAGTAAAACGAGTAAAACGAGTAAAACGAGTAAAACGAGTGAAACGAGTGAAACTAGTGAAACGAGTGAAACGAGTGAAACGAGTGAAACGAGTAAAACGAGTAAAACGAGTAAAACGAGTAAAACGAGTAAAACGAGTAAAACGAGTAAAACGAGTAAAACGAGTAAAACGAGTAAAACGAATAAAACGAATACAACGAATAAAACGAGTAAAACGAGTAAAACGAGTAAAACGAGTAAAACGAGTAAAGCGGGTAAAACGAGTAAAACGAGTAAAACGAGTTAAACGAGTAAAACTAGTAAAACGAGTAAAACGAGTAAAACTAGTAAAACGAGTAAAACGAGCAAAACGAGTAAAACGAGTGAAACGAGTGAAACGAGTGAAACGAGTAAAACGAGTAAAACGAGTAAAACGAGTAAAACGAGTAAAACGAGTAAAACGAGTAAAACGAGTAAAACGAGTAAAACGAATAAAACGAATACAACGAATAAAACGAGTAAAACGAGTAAAACGAGTAAAACGAGTAAAACGAGTAAAACGAGTAAAACGAGTAAAACGAGTAAAACGAGTAAAGCGGGTAAAACGAGTAAAACGAGTAAAACGAGTAAAACGAGTAAAACGAGTAAAACGAATAAAACGAATACAACGAATAAAACGAGTAAAACGAGTAAAACGAGTAAAACGAGTAAAACGAGTAAAACGAGTAAAGCGGGTAAAACGAGTAAAACGAGTAAAACGAGTTAAACGAGTAAAACTAGTAAAACGAGTAAAACGAGTAAAACTAGTAAAACGAGTAAAACGAGCAAAACGAGTAAAACGAGTGAAACGAGTGAAACGAGTGAAACGAGTAAAACGAGTAAAACGAGTAAAACGAGTAAAACGAGTAAAACGAGTAAAACGAGTAAAACGAGTAAAACGAGTAAAACGAGTAAAACGAATAAAACGAATACAACGAATAAAACGAGTAAAACGAGTAAAACGAGTAAAACGAGTAAAACGAGTAAAACGAGTAAAGCGGGTAAAACGAGTAAAACGAGTAAAACGAGTTAAACGAGTAAAACGAGTAAAACGAGTAAAACGAGCAAAACTAGTAAAACGAGTAAAACGAGTAAAACGAGTAAAAGAGCAAAACTAGTAATACGAGTAAAACGAGTAAAACGAGTAAAACGTGTAAAACGAGTAAAACGAGTAAAACGAGTAAAACGAGTAAAACGAGAAAAACGAGTAAAACGAGTAAAACGAGTAAAACGAGAAAAACGAGTAAAACGAGTAAAACTAGTAAAACGAGTAAAACGAGTAAAACAAGTAAATCGAGTAAAACGAGTAAAACGAGTAAAACTAGTAAAACGAGTAAAACGAGTAAAACGAGTAAAACGAGTAAAACGAGTAAAACGAGTAAAACGAGTAAAACGAGTAAAACGAGTAAAACGAGTAAAACGAGTAAAACGAGTAAAACGAGTGAAACGAGTGAAACGAGTGAAACGAGTGAAACGAGTGAAACGAGTAAAACGAGTAAAACGAGTAAAACGAGTAAAACGAGTAAAACGAGTAAAACGAGTAAAACGAGTAAAACGAGTAAAACGAGTAAAACGAGTAAAACGAGTAAAACGAATAAAACGAATACAACGAATAAAACGAGTAAAACGAGTAAAACGAGTAAAACGAGTAAAACGAGTAAAACGAGTAAAGCGGGTAAAACGAGTAAAACGAGTAAAACGAGTTAAACGAGTAAAACAAGTAAAACGAGTAAAACGAGCAAAACTAGTAAAACGAGTAAAACGAGTAAAACGAGTAAAACGAGTAAAACGAGTAAAACGAGAAAAACGAGTAAAACGAGTAAAACTAGTAAAACGAGTAAAACGAGTAAAACAAGTAAATCGAGTAAAACGAGTAAAACGAGTAAAACGAGTAAAACGAGTAAAACGAGTAAAACGAGTAAAACGAGTAAAACGAGTAAAACGAGTAAAACGAGTAAAACGAGTAAAACGAGTAAAACGAGTAAAACGAGTAAAACGAGTAAAACGAGTAAAACGAGTGAAACTATGAAACGAGTGAAACGAGTGAAACGAGTGAAACGAGTAAAACGAGTAAAACGAGTAAAACGAGTAAAACGAGTAAAACGAGTAAACGAGTAAAACGAGTAAAACGAGTAAAACGAGTAAACCGAGTAAAACGAGTTAAACTAGTTAAACGAGTAAAACGAGTAAAACGAGTAAAACGAGTAAAACGAGTAAAACGAGTAAAACGGGTAAAACGAGTAAAACGAGTAAAACGAGTAAAACGAGTAAAACGAGTAAAACGAGTAAAACGAGTAAAACGAGTAAAACGAGTAAAACGAGTAAAACGAGTAAAACGAGTAAAACGAGTAAAACGAGTAAAACGAGTAAAACGAGTAAAACGAGTAAAACGAGTAAAACGAGTAAAACGAGTAAAACGAGTAAAACGAGTAAAACGAGTAAAACGAGTAAAACTAGTAAAACGAGCAAAACTAGTAAAACGAAAAACGAGCAAAACTAGTAAAACGAGTAAAACGAGTAAAACGAGTAAAACGAGCAAAACGAGTAAAACGAGAAAAACGAGTAAAACGTGTAAAACGAGTAAAACGAGTAAAACGAGTAAAACGAGTAAAACGGGTAAAACGAGTAAAACGAGTAAAACGAGTTAAACGAGTTAAACGAGTAAAACGAGTAAAACGAGTAAAACGAGCAAAACTAGTAAAACGAGTAAAACGAGTAAAACGAGTAAAACGAGTAAAACGAGTAAAACGAGTAAAACGAGTAAAACGAGTAAAACGAGTAAAACGAGTAAACGAGTAAAACGAGTAAAACGAGTAAAACGAGTAAAACGAGTAAAACGAGTGAAACGAGTGAAGAGTGAAACAGTGAAACGAGTGAAACAGTGAAACGAGTGAAACGAGTGAAACGAGTAAAACGAGTAAAACGAGTAAAACGAGTAAAACGAGTAAAACGAGTAAAACGAGTAAAACGAGTAAGAAACGAGTAAAACGAATAAAACAAGACAACGAATTAAACGAGTAAAACGAGTAAACGAGTAAACGAGTAAACAGGTAAAACGAGTAAACGAGTAAAGCGGGTAAAACGAGTAAAACGAGTAAAACGAGTTAAACGAGTAAACGAGTAAAACGAGTAAAACGAGCAAAACTAGTAAAACGAGTAAAACGAGTAAAACGAGTAAAAGAGCAAAACTAGTAATACGAGTAAAACGAGTAAAACGAGTAAAACGTGTAAACGAGTAAAACGAGTAAAACGAGCAAAACTAGTAAAACTAGTAAACGAGTAAATCGAGTAAACGAGTAAAACGAGTAAAACTAGTAAAACGAGTATAACGAGTAAAACTAGTAAAACGAGTAAAACGAGTAAAAATAGAAAACGAGTAAAACGAGTAAAACGAGTAAAACTAGTAAAACGAGTAAAACGAGTAAAACTAGTAAAACGAGTAAAACGAGCAAAACGAGTAAAACGAGAAAAACGAGTAAAACGTGTAAAACGAGTAAAACGAGTAAAACGAGTAAAACGAGTAAACGAGTAAAACGAGTAAAACGAGTAAAACGAGTAAACCGAGTAAAACGAGTTAAACTAGTTAAACGAGTAAAACGAGTAAAACGAGTAAAACGAGTAAAACGAGTAAAACGAGTAAAACGAGTAAAACGAGTAAAACGGTAAAACGAGTAAAACGAGTAAAACGAGTAAACGAGTTAAACGAGTAAAACGAGTAAAACGAGCTAAACTAGTAAAACGAGTAAAACGAGTAAAACGAGTAAAACGAGCAAAACTAGTAAAACGAGTAAAACGAGTAAAACGAGTAAAACGAGTAAAACGAGTAAAACGAGTAAAACGAGTAAAACGAGTAAAACGAGTAAAACGAGTGAACGAGTGAAACTAGTGAAACGAGTGAAACGAGTGAAACGAGTGAAACGAGTAAAACGAGTAAAACGAGTAAAACGAGTAAAACGAGTAAAACGAGTAAAACGAGTAAAACGAGTAAAACGAGTAAAACGAGTAAAACGAGTAAAACGAGTAAAACGAATAAAACGAATACAACGAATAAAACGAGTAAAACGAGTAAAACGTGTAAAACGAGTAAAACGAGTAAAACGAGTAAAGCGGGTAAAACGAGTAAAACGAGTAAAACGAGTTAAACGAGTAAAACTAGTAAAACGAGTAAAACGAGTAAACTAGTAAAACGAGTAAAACGAGCAAAAACGAGTAAAACGAGTGAAACGAGTGAAACGAGTGAAACGAGTGAAACGAGTAAAACGAGTAAAACGAGTAAAACGAGTAAAACGAGTAAAACGAGTAAACGAGTAAAACGAGTAAAACGAGTAAAACGAGTAAAACGAATAAAACGAATACAACGAATAAAACGAGTAAAACGAGTAAAACGAGTAAAACGAGTAAAACGAGTAAAACGAGTAAAGCGGGTAAAACGAGTAAAACGAGTAAAACGAGTAAAACGAGTAAAACGAGTAAAACGAGTAAAACGAGTAAAACGAGTAAAACGAGTAAAACGAATAAAACGAATACAACGAATAAAACGAGTAAAACGAGTAAAACGAGTAAAACGAGTAAAACGAGTAAAACGAGTAAAGCGGGTAAAACGAGTAAAACGAGTATAACGAGTTAAACGAGTAAAACTAGTAAAACGAGTAAAACGAGTAAAACTAGTAAAACGAGTAAAACGAGCAAAACGAGTAAAACGAGTGAAACGAGTGAAACGAGTGAAACGAGTAAAACGAGTAAAACGAGTAAAACGAGTAAAACGAGTAAAACGAGTAAAACGAGTAAAACGAGTAAAACGAGTAAAACGAGTAAAACGAGTAAAACGAATAAAACGAATACAACGAATAAAACGAGTAAAACGAGTAAAACGAGTAAAACGAGTAAAACGAGTAAAACGAGTAAAGCGGGTAAAACGAGTAAAACGAGTAAAACGAGTTAAACGAGTAAAACGAGTAAAACGAGTAAAACGAGCAAAACTAGTAAAACGAGTAAAACGAGTAAAACGAGTAAAAGAGCAAAACTAGTAATACGAGTAAAACGAGTAAAACGAGTAAAACGAGTAAAACGAGTAAAACGAGTAAAACGAGTAAAACGAGTAAAACGAGAAAACGAGAAAAACGAGTAAAACGAGTAAAACTAGTAAAACGAGTAAAACGAGTAAAACAAGTTAATCGAGTAAAACGAGTAAAACGAGTAAAACGAGTAAAACTAGTAAAACGAGTAAAACGAGTAAAACGAGTAAAACGAGTAAAACGAGTAAAGCGAGTAAACGAGTAAAACGAGTAAAACGAGTAAAACGAGTAAAACGAGTAAAACGAGTAAAACGAGTAAAAGAGTGAAACGAGTGAAACGAGTAAAACGAGTAAAACGAGTAAAACGAGTTAAACGAGTAAAACGAGTAAAACGAGTAAAACGAGCAAAACTAGTAAAACGAGTAAAACGAGTAAAACGAGCAAACCTAGTAAAACGAGTAAAACGAGTAAAACGAGTAAAACGTGTAAAACGAGTAAAACGAGCAAAACGAGCAAAACTAGTAAAACTAGTAAAACGAGTAAATCGAGTAAACCGAGTAAAACGAGTAAAACTAGTAAAACGAGTATAACGAGTAAAACTAGTAAAACGAGTAAAACGAGTAAAAATAGTAAAACGAGTAAAACGAGTAAAACGAGTAAAACTAGTAAAACGAGTAAAACGAGTAAAACGAGTAAAACGAGTAAAACAAGTAAATCGAGTAAAACGAGTAAAACTAGTAAAACGAGTAAAACGAGTAAAACGAGTAAAACGAGTAAAACGAGTAAAACGAGTAAAACGAGTAAAACGAGTAAAACGAGTAAAACGAGTAAAACGAGTAAACGAGTAAAACGAGTGAAACGAGTAAAACGAGTGAAACGAGTGAAACGAGTGAAACGAGTGAAACGAGTAAAACGAGTAAAACGAGTAAAACGAGTAAAACGAATAAAACGAATAAAACGATTAAAACGAATAAAACGAATAAAACGAGTAAAACGAGTAAAACGAGTAAACGAGTAAAACGAGTAAAACGAGTAAAACGAGGTAAAACGGGTAAAACGAGTAAAACTAGTAAAACGACTAAAACGAGTTAAACGAGTAAAACGAGTAAAACGAGTAAAACGAGCAAAACTAGTAAAACGAGTAAAACGAGTAAAACGAGTAAAACGAGTAAAACGAGCAAAACTAGTAAAAACGAATAAAACGAGTAAAACGAGTAAAACGTGTAAAACGAGTAAAACGAGTAAAACGAGCAAAACTAGTAAAACTAGTAAAACGAGTAAATCGAGTAAACCGAGTAAAACGAGTAAAACTAGTAAAACGAGTATAACGAGTAAAACTAGTAAAACGAGTAAAACGAGTAAAAATAGTAAAACGAGTAAAACGAGTAAAACGAGTAAAACTAGTAAAACGAGTAAAACGAGTAAAACTAGTAAAAGGAGTAAAACGAGTAAAACGAGTAAAACGAGTAAAACGAGTAAAACGAGTTAAACGAGTAAAACGAGTAAAACGAGTAAAACGAGCAAAACTAGTAAAACGAGAAAACGAGTAAAACGAGTAAAAGAGCAAACTAGTATACGAGTAAAACGAGTAAAACGAGTAAAACGTGTAAAACGAGTAAAACGAGTAAAACGAGCAAAACTAGTAAAACTAGTAAAACGAGTAAATCGAGTAAACCGAGTAAAACGAGTAAAACTAGTAAAACGAGTATAACGAGTAAAACTAGTAAAACGAGTAAAACGAGTAAAACGAGTAAAACGAGTAAAACGAGTAAAACGAGTAAAACGAGTAAAACGGGTAAAACGAGTAAAACGAGTAAAACGAGTAAAACGAGTAAAACGAGTAAACGAGTAAAACGAGTAAAACGAGTAAAACGAGTAAAACGAGTAAAACTAGTAAAACGAGTAAAACGAGTAAAACGAGTAAAACGAGCAAAACTAGTAAAACGAGTAAAACGAGTAAAACGAGTAAAACGAGTAAAACGAGTAAAACGAGTAAAACGAGTAAAACGAGTAAAACGAGTAAAACGAGTAAAACGAGTAAAACGAGTAAAACGAGTAAAACGAGAAAACGAGTAAAACGAGTAAAACGAGTAAAACGAGTAAAACGAGTAAACGAGTAAAACGAGTAAAACGAGTAAAACGAGTAAAGCGGGTAAAACGAGTAAAACGAGTAAAACGAGTTAAACGAGTAAAACGAGTAAACGAGTAAAACGAGCAAAACTAGTAAAACGAGTAAAACGAGTAAAACGAGTAAAAGAGCAAAACTAGTAATACGAGTAAAACGAGTAAAACGAGTAAAACGTGTAAAACGAGTAAAACGAGTAAAACGAGCAAAACTAGTAAAACTAGTAAAACGAGTAAATCGAGTAAACCGAGTAAAACGAGTAAAACTAGTAAAACGAGTATAACGAGTAAAACTAGTAAAACGAGTAAAACGAGTAAAAAATAGTAAAACGAGTAAAACGAGTAAAACGAGTAAAACTAGTAAAACGAGTAAAACGAGTAAAACTAGTAAAACGAGTAAAACGAGCAAAACGAGTAAAACGAGAAAAACGAGTAAAACGTGTAAAACGAGTAAAACGAGTAAAACGAGTAAAACGAGTAAAACGGAGTAAAACGAGTAAAACGAGTAAAACGAGTAAACCGAGTAAACGAGTTAAACTAGTTAAACGAGTAAAACGAGTAAAACGAGTAAAACGAGTAAAACGAGTAAAACGAGTAAAACGAGTAAAACGGTAAAACGAGTAAAACGAGTAAAACGAGTAAAACGAGTTAAACGAGTAAAACGAGTAAACGAGCTAAACTAGTAAAACGAGTAAAACGAGTAAACGAGTAAAACGAGCAAAACTAGTAAAACGAGTAAAACGAGTAAAACGAGTAAAACGAGTAAAACGAGTAAAACGAGTAAAACGAGTAAAACGAGTAAAACGAGTAAAACGAGTAAAACGAGTAAAACGAGTGAAACGAGTGAAAACTAGTGAAACGAGTGAAACGAGTGAAACGAGTGAAACGAGTAAAACGAGTAAAACGAGTAAAACGAGTAAAACGAGTAAAACGAGTAAAACGAGTAAACGAGTAAAACGAGTAAAACGAGTAAAACGAGTAAAACGAGTAAAACGAATAAAACGAATACAACGAATAAAACGAGTAAAACGAGTAAAACGTGTAAAACGAGTAAAACGAGTAAAACGAGTAAAGCGGGTAAAACGAGTAAAACGAGTAAAACGAGTTAAACGAGTAAAACTAGTAAAACGAGTAAAACGAGTAAAACTAGTAAAACGAGTAAAACGAGTAAAACGAGTAAAACGAGTAAAACGAGTAAAACGTGTAAAACGAGTAAAACGAGCAAAACGAGCAAAACTAGTAAAACTAGTAAAACGAGTAAATCGAGTAAACCGAGTAAAACGAGTAAAACTAGTAAAACGAGTATAACGAGTAAAACTAGTAAAACGAGTAAAACGAGTAAAAATAGTAAAACGAGTAAAACGAGTAAAACGAGTAAAACTAGTAAAACGAGTAAAACGAGTAAAACGAGTAAAAACGAGTAAAACAAGTAAATCGAGTAAAACGAGTAAAACGAGTAAAACGAGTAAAACGATAAACGAGTAAAACGAGTAAAACGAGTAAAACGAGTAAAACGAGTAAAACGAGTAAAACGAGTAAAACGAGTAAAACGAGTAAAACGAGTGAAACGAGTAAAACGAGTGAAACGAGTGAAACGAGTGAAACGAGTGAAACGAGTAAAACGAGTAAAACGAGTAAAAACGAGTAAAACGAGTAAAAACGAGTAAAACGAATAAAACGTAAAACGAATAAAACGAATAAAACGAATAAAACGAGTAAAACGAGTAAAACGAGTAAAACGAGTAAAACGAGTAAAACGAGTAAAACGAGTAAAACGGGTAAAACGAGTAAAACTAGTAAACGACTAAAACGAGTTAAACGAGTTAAACGAGTAAAACGAAGTAAAACGAGCAAAACTAGTAAAACGAGTAAAACAGTAAAACGAGTAAAAACGAGTAAAACGAGCAAAACTAGTAAAACGAATAAAACGAGTAAAACGAGTAAAACGTGTAAAACGAGTAAAACGAGTAAAACGAGCAAAACTAGTAAAACTAGTAAAACGAGTAAATCGAGTAAACCGAGTAAAACGAGTAAAACTAGTAAAACGAGTATAACGAGTAAAACTAGTAAAACGAGTAAAACGAGTAAAAATAGTAAAACGAGTAAAACGAGTAAAACGAGTAAAACTAGTAAAACGAGTAAAACGAGTAAAACTAGTAAAAGGAGTAAAACGAGTAAAACGAGTAAAACGAGTAAAACGAGTAAAACGAGTTAAACGAGTAAACGAGTAAAACGAGTAAAACGAGCAAAACTAGTAAAACGAGTAAAACGAGTAAAACGAGTAAAAGAGCAAAACTAGTAATACGAGTAAAACGAGTAAAACGAGTAAAACGTGGTAAAACGAGTAAAACGAGTAAAACGAGCAAAACTAGTAAAACTAGTAAAACGAGTAAATCGAGTAAACCGAGTAAAACGAGTAAAACTAGTAAAACGAGTATAACGAGTAAAACTAGTAAAACGAGTAAAACGAGTAAAACGAGTAAACGAGTAAAACGAGTAAACGAGTAAAACGAGTTAAAACGAGGTAAAACGAGTAAAACGAGCAAAACTAGTAAAACGAGTAAAACGAGTAAAACGAGTAAAACGAGTAAACGAGTAAAACGAGTAAAACGAGTAAAACGAGTAAAACGAGTAAACGAGTAAACGAGTAAAACGAGTAAAACGAGTAAAACGAGAAAAACGAGTAAAACGAGTAAAACTAGTAAAACGAGTAAAACGAGTAAAACAAGTTAATCGAGGTATAACGAGTAAAACGAGTAAAACGAGTAAAACGAGTAAAACGAGTAAAACTAGTAAAACGAGTAAAACGAGTAAAACGAGTAAACGAGTAAAACGAGTAAAACGAGTAAAGCGAGTAAAACGAGTAAAACGAGTAAAACGAGTAAACGAGTAAAACGAGTAAAACGAGTAAAACGAGTAAACGAGTGAAACGAGTGAAACGAGTAAAACGAGTAAACGAGTAAACGAGTAAAACGAGTAAAACGAGTAAAAGAGCAAAACTAGTAAAACGAGTAAACGAGTAAAACGAGTAAAACGAGTTAAACGAGTAAAACGAGTAAAACGAGTAAAACGAGCAAAACTAGTAAAACGAGTAAAACGAGTAAAACGAGCAAACCTAGTAAAACGAGTAAAACGAGTAAAACGAGTAAAACGTGTAAAACGAGTAAAACGAGCAAAACGAGCAAAACTAGTAAAACTAGTAAAACGAGTAAATCGAGTAAACCGAGTAAAACGAGTAAAACTAGTAAAACGAGTATAACGAGTAAAACTAGTAAAACGAGTAAAACGAGTAAAATAGTAAAACGAGTAAAACGAGTAAAACTAGTAAAACGAGTAAAACGAGTAAAACTAGTAAAACGAGTAAAACGAGTAAAACGAGTAAAACGAGTAAAACGAGTAAAACGAGTAAAACGAGTAAAACGAGTAAAACGAGTAAAACGAGTAAAACGAGTAAAACGGGTAAAACGAGTAAAACTAGTAAAACGACTAAAACGAGTTAAACGAGTAAAACGAGCAAAACGAGTAAAACGAGCAAAACTAGTAAAACGAGTAAAACGAGTAAAACGAGTAAAACGAGTAAAACGAGCAAAACTAGTAAAACGAATAAAACGAGTAAAACGAGAAAACCGTGTAAAACGAGTAAAACGAGTAAAACGAGCAAAACTAGTAAAACTAGTAAAACGAGTAAATAGAGTAAACCGAGTAAAACGAGTAAAACTAGTAAAACGAGTATAACGAGTAAAACTAGTAAAACGAGTAAAACGAGTAAAAATAGTAAAACGAGTAAAACGAGTAAAACGAGTAAAACTAGTAAAACGAGTAAAACGAGTAAAACTAGTAAAAGGAGTAAAACGAGTAAAACGAGTAAACGAGTAAAACGAGTAAAACGAGTAAAACGAGTAAAACGAGTGAAACGAGTAAAACGAGTGAAACGAGTAAAACGAGTAAAACGAGTAAAACGAGTAAAACGAGTAAAACGAGTAAAACGAGTAAAACGAGTAAAACTAGTAAAACGAGTAAAACGAGTAAAACGAGTAAAACGAGTAAAACGAGTAAAACTAGTAAAACGAGTAAAACGAGTAAAAGAGCAAAACTAGTAAAACGAGTAAAACGAGTAAAACGAGTAAAACGTGTAAAACGAGTAAAACGAGTAAAACGAGCAAAACTAGTAAAACTAGTAAAACGAGTAATCGAGTAAACCGAGTAAAACGAGTAAAACTAGTAAAACGAGTATAACGAGTAAAACTAGTAAAACGAGTAAAACGAGTAAAACGAGTAAAACTAGTAAAACGAGTAAACTAGTAAAACTAGTAAAAAAACGAGTAAAACGAGTAAAACGAGTAAAACGAGTAAAACGAGTAAAACGAGTAAACCGAGTAAAACTAGTAAAACGAGTAAAACGAGTAAAACGAGTAAAACGAGTAAAACGAGTAAAACGAGTAAAACGAGTAAAACGAGTAAAACGAGTAAAACGAGTAAAACGAGTAAAACGGGTAAAACGAGTAAAACGAGTAAAACGAGTAAAACGAGTAAAACGAGTAAAACGAGTAAAACGAGTAAAACGAGCAAAACTAGTAAAACGAGTAAAACGAGTAAAACGAGTAAAACGAGCAAAAACTAGTAAAACGAGTAAAACGAGTAAAACGAGCAAAACGAGCAAAACTAGTAAAACGAGTAAAACGAGTAAAACGAGTAAAACGAGTAAAACGAGTAAACGAGTAAAACGAGTAAAACGAGAAAAACGAGTAAAACGAGTAAAACTAGTAAAACGAGTAAACGAGTAAAACAAGTAAATCGAGTAAAACGAGTAAAACGAGTAAAACTAGTAAAACGAGTAAAACGAGTAAAACGAGTAAAACAAAACGAGTAAAACGAGTAAAACGAGTAAAACGAGTAAAACGAGTAAAACGAGTAAAACGAGTAAAACGAGTAAAACGAGTAAAACGAGTAAAACGAGTAAAACGAGTGAAACGAGTGAAACGAGTGAAACGAGTGAAACGAGTGAAACGAGTAAAACGAGTAAAACGAGTAAACGAGTAAAACGAGTAAAACGAGTAAAACGAGTAAAACGAGTAAAACGAGTAAAACGAGTAAAACGAGTAAAACGAGTAAAACGAGTAAAACGAATAAAACGAATACAACGAATAAAAAACGAGTAAAGCGGGTAAAACGAGTAAAACGAGTAAAACGAGTTAAACGAGTAAAACGAGTAAAACGAGTAAAACGAGCAAAACTAGTAAAACGAGTAAAACGAGTAAAACGAGTAAAAGAGCAAAACTAGTAATACGAGTAAAACGAGTAAAACGAGTAAAACGTGTAAAACGAGTAAAACGAGTAAAACGAGCAAAACTAGTAAAACTAGTAAAACGAGTAAATCGAGTAAACCGAGTAAAACGAGTAAAAACTAGTAAAACGAGTATAACGAGTAAAACTAGTAAAACGAGTAAAACGAGTAAAAATAGTAAAACGAGTAAAACGAGTAAAACGAGTAAAACTAGTAAAACGAGTAAAACGAGTAAAACTAGTAAAACGAGTAAAACGAGTAAAACGAGTGAAACGAGTGAAACGAGTAAAACGAGTAAAACGAGTAAAACGAGTAAAACGAGTAAAACGAGTAAAACGAGTAAAACGAGTAAAACGAGTAAAACGAGTAAAACGAGTAAAACGAGTAAAACGAGTAAAACGAGTAAAACGAGTGAAACGAGTAAAACGAGTGAAACGAGTGAAAACGAGTGAAACGAGTGAAACGAGTGAAACGAGTAAAACGAGTAAAACGAGTAAAACGAGTAAAACGAGTAAAAGAGCAAACTAGTAAAACGAGTAAAACGAGTAAAACGAGTAAAACGAGTTAAACGAGTAAAACGAGTAAAACGAGTAAAACGAGCAAAACTAGTAAAACGAGTAAAACGAGTAAAACGAGCAAACCTAGTAAAACGAGTAAAACGAGTAAAACGAGTAAAACGTGTAAAACGAGTAAAACGAGCAAAACGAGCAAAACTAGTAAAACTAGTAAAACGAGTAAATCGAGTAAACCGAGTAAAACGAGTAAAACTAGTAAAACGAGTATAACGAGTAAAACTAGTAAAACGAGTAAAACGAGTAAAAATAGTAAAACGAGTAAAACGAGTAAAACGAGTAAAACTAGTAAACGAGTAAAACGAGTAAAACGAGTAAAACGAGTAAAACAAGTAAATCGAGTAAAACGAGTAAAACTAGTAAAACGAGTAAAACGAGTGAAACGAGTAAAACGAGTAAAACGAGTAAAACGAGTAAAACGAGTAAAACGAGTAAAACGAGTAAAACGATAAAACGAGTAAAACGAGTAAAACGAGTAAAACGAGTGAAACGAGTAAACGAGTGAAACGAGTGAAACGAGTGAAACGAGTGAAACGAGTAAAACGAGTAAAACGAGTAAAACGAAGTAAAACGAATAAAACGAATAAAACGAATAAAACGAATAAAACGAATAAAACGAGTAAAACGAGTAAAACGAGTAAAACGAGTAAAACGAGTAAAACGAGTAAAACGAGTAAAACGGGTAAAACGAGTAAAACTAGTAAAACGACTAAAACGAGTTAAACGAGTAAAACGAGTAAAACGAGTAAAACGAGCAAAACTAGTAAAACGAGTAAAACGAGTAAAACGAGTAAAACGAGTAAAACGAGCAAAACTAGTAAAACGAATAAAACGAGTAAAACGAGTAAAACGTGTAAAACGAGTAAAACGAGTAAAACGAGCAAAACTAGTAAAACTAGTAAAACGAGTAAATCGAGTAAACCGAGTAAAACGAGTAAAACTAGTAAAACGAGTATAACGAGTAAAACTAGTAAAACGAGTAAAACGAGTAAAAATAGTAAAACGAGTAAAACGAGTAAAACGAGTAAAACTAGTAAAACGAGTAAAACGAGTAAAACTAGTAAAAGGAGTAAAACGAGTAAAACGAGTAAAACGAGTAAAACGAGTAAAACGAGTTAAACGAGTAAAACGAGTAAAACGAGTAAAACGAGCAAAACTAGTAAAACGAGTAAAACGAGTAAAACGAGTAAAAGAGCAAAACTAGTAATACGAGTAAAACGAGTAAAACGAGTAAAACGTGTAAAACGAGTAAAACGAGTAAAACGAGCAAAACTAGTAAAACTAGTAAAACGAGTAAATCGAGTAAACCGAGTAAAACGAGTAAAACTAGTAAAACGAGTATAACGAGTAAAACTAGTAAAACGAGTAAAACGAGTAAAACGAGTAAAACGAGTAAAACGAGTAAAACGAGTAAAACGGGTAAAACGAGTAAAACGAGTAAAACGAGTAAAACGAGTAAAACGAGTAAAACGAGTAAAACGAGTAAAACGAGTAAAACGAGTAAAACGAGTAAAACGAGTAAAACGAGTAAAACGAGTAAAACTAGTAAAACGAGTAAAACTAGTAAAACTAGTAAAACGAGTAAAACTAGTAAAACGAGTAAAACGAGTAAAACGAGTAAAAACGAGTAAAACGAGTAAAACGAGTAAAACGAGTAAAACGAGTAAAACGAGTAAAACGATAAAACGAGTAAAACGAGTAAAACGAGTAAAACGAGTAAACCGAGTAAAACGAGTAAAACGAGTAAAACGAGTAAAACGAGTAAAACGAGTAAAACGAGTAAAACGAGTAAAACGGGTAAAACGAGTAAACGAGTAAAACGAGTAAAACGAGTAAAACGAGTAAAACGAGTAAAACGAGCAAAACTAGTAAAACGAGTAAAACGAGTAAAACGAGTAAAACGAGTAAAACGAGTAAAACGAGTAAAACGAGTAAAACGAGTAAAACGAGAAAAACGAGTAAAACGAGTAAAACTAGTAAAACGAGTAAAACGAGTAAAACAAGTTAATCGAGTAAAACGAGTAAAACGAGTAAAACGAGTAAAACGAGTAAAACTAGTAAAACGAGTAAAACGAATAAAACGAATAAAACGAATAAAACGAATAAAACGAGTAAAACGAGTAAAACGAGTAAAACGAGTAAAACGAGTAAAACGAGTAAAACGGGTAAAACGAGTAAAACTAGTAAAACGACTAAAACGAGTTAAACGAGTAAAACGAGTAAAACGAGTAAAACGAGTAAAACGAGCAAAACTAGTAAAACGAGTAAAACGAGTAAAACGAGTAAAACGAGTAAAACGAGCAAAACTAGTAAAACGAATAAAACGAGTAAAACGAGTAAAACGTGTAAAACGAGTAAAACGAGTAAAACGAGCAAAACTAGTAAAACTAGTAAAACGAGTAAATCGAGTAAACCGAGTAAAACGAGTAAAACTAGTAAAACGAGTATAACGAGTAAAACTAGTAAAACGAGTAAAACGAGTAAAAATAGTAAAACGAGTAAAACGAGTAAAACGAGTAAAACTAGTAAAACGAGTAAAACGAGTAAAACTAGTAAAAGGAGTAAAACGAGTAAAACGAGTAAAACGAGTAAAACGAGTAAAACGAGTTAAACGAGTAAAACGAGTAAAACGAGTAAAACGAGCAAACTAGTAAAACGAGTAAAACGAGTAAAACGAGTAAAAGAGCAAAACTAGTAATACGAGTAAAACGAGTAAAACGAGTAAAACGTGTAAAAACGAGTAAAACGAGTAAAACGAGCAAAACTAGTAAAACTAGTAAAACGAGTAAATCGAGTAAACCGAGTAAAACGAGTAAAACTAGTAAAACGAGTATAACGAGTAAAACTAGTAAAACGAGTAAAACGAGTAAAACGAGTAAAACGAGTAAAACGAGTAAAACGAGTAAAACGGGTAAACGAGTAAAACGAGTAAAACGAGTAAAACGAGTAAAACGAGTAAAACGAGTAAAACGAGTAAAACGAGTAAAACGAGTAAAACGAGTAAAACGAGTAAAACTAGTAAAACGAGTAAAACGAGTAAAACGAGTAAAACGAGTAAAACTAGTAAAACGAGTAAAACTAGTAAAACTAGTAAAACGAGTAAAACTAGTAAAACGAGTAAAACGAGTAAAACGAGTAAAACGAGTAAAACGAGTAAAACGAGTAAAACGAGTAAAACGAGTAAAACGAGTAAAACGAGTAAAACGAGTAAAACGAGTAAAACGAGTAAAACGAGTAAAACGAGTAAAACGAGTAAACCGAGTAAAACGAGTAAAACGAGTAAAACGAGTAAAACGAGTAAAACGAGTAAAACGAGTAAAACGAGTAAAACGGGTAAAACGAGTAAAACGAGTAAAACGAGTAAAACGAGTAAAACGAGTAAAACGAGTAAAACGAGCAAAACTAGTAAAACGAGTAAAACGAGTAAAACGAGTAAAACGAGTAAAACGAGTAAAACGAGTAAAACGAGTAAAACGAGTAAAACGAGTAAAACGAGTAAACGAGTAAAACGAGTAAAACGAGTAAAACGAGAAAAACGAGTAAAACGAGTAAAACTAGTAAAACGAGTAAAACGAGTAAAACTAGTAAAACGAGTAAAACGAGTAAAAATAGTAAAACGAGTAAAACGAGTAAAACGAGTAAAACTAGTAAAACGAGTAAAACGAGTAAAACTAGTAAAACGAGTAAAACGAGTAAAACGAGTAAAACGAGTAAAACAAGTAAATCGAGTAAAACGAGTAAAACTAGTAAAACGAGTAAAACGAGTAAAACGAGTAAAACGAGTAAAACGAGTAAAACGAGTAAAACGAGTAAAACGAGTAAAACGAGTAAAACGAGTAAAACGAGTAAAACGAGTAAAACGAGTAAAACGAGTAAAACGAGTAAAACGAGTAAAACGAGTAAAACGAGTAAAACGAGTAAAACGAGTAAAACGAGTAAAACGAGTAAAACGAGTAAAACGAGTGAAACGAGTGAAACGAGTGAAACGAGTGAAACGAGTGAAACGAGTAAAACGAGTAAAACGAGCAAAACAGTAAAACGAGTAAAACGAGTAAAACGAGTAAAACGAGTAAAACGAGCAAAACTAGTAAAACGAATAAAACGAGTAAAACGAGTAAAACGTGTAAAACGAGTAAAACGAGTAAAACGAGCAAAACTAGTAAAACTAGTAAAACGAGTAAATCGAGTAAACCGAGTATAAACGAGTAAAACTAGTAAAACGAGTATAACGAGTAAAACTAGTAAAACGAGTAAAACGAGTAAAAATAGTAAAACGAGCAAAACTAGTAAACGAATAAAACGAGTAAAAACGAGAAAAACGTGTAAAACGAGTAAAACGAGTAAAACGAGCAAAACTAGTAAAACTAGTAAAACGAGTAAATAGAGTAAACCGAGTAAAACTAGTAAAACTAGTAAAACGAGTAAATAGAGTAAACCGAGTAAAACGAGTAAACTAGTAAAACGAGTATAACGAGTAAAACTAGTAAAACGAGTAAAACGAGTAAAAATAGTAAAACGAGTAAAACGAGTAAAACGAGTAAAACGAGTAAAACTAGTAAAACGAGTAAAACGAGTAAAACTAGTAAAAGGAGTAAAACGAGTAAAACGAGTAAAACGAGTAAAACGAGTAAAACGAGTAAAACGAGTAAAACGAGTAAAACGAGTGAAACGAGTAAAACGAGTGAAACGAGTAAAACGAGTAAAACGAGTAAAACGAGTAAAACGAGTAAAACGAGTAAAACGAGTAAAACGAGTAAAACTAGTAAAACGAGTAAAACGAGTAAAACGAGTAAAACGAGTAAAACGAGTAAAACTAGTAAAACGAGTAAAACGAGTAAAAGAGCAAAACTAGTAAAACGAGTAAAACGAGTAAAACGAGTAAAACGTGTAAAACGAGTAAAACGAGTAAAACGAGCAAAACTAGTAAAACTAGTAAAACGAGTAAATCGAGTAAACCGAGTAAAACGAGTAAAACTAGTTAAAACGAGTATAACGAGTAAAACTAGTAAAACGAGTAAAACGAGTAAAACGAGTAAAACTAGTAAAACGAGTAAAACTAGTAAAACTAGTAAAACGAGTAAAACGAGTAAAACGAGTAAAACGAGTAAAACGAGTAAAACGAGTAAACCGAGTAAAACTAGTAAAACGAGTAAAACGAGTAAAACGAGTAAAACGAGTAAAACGAGTAAAACGAGTAAAACGAGTAAACGAGTAAAACGAGTAAAACGAGTAAAACGAGTAAAACGAGTAAAACGGGTAAAACGAGTAAAACGAGTAAAACGAGTAAAACGAGTAAAACGAGTAAAACGAGTAAACGAGTAAAACGAGCAAAACTAGTAAAACGAGTAAAACGAGTAAAACGAGTAAAACGAGCAAAACTAGTAAAACGAGTAAAACGAGTAAAACGAGCAAAACGAGCAAAACTAGTAAAACGAGTAAAACGAGTAAAACGAGTAAAACGAGTAAAACGAGTAAAACGAGTAAAACGAGTAAAACGAGAAAAACGAGTAAAACGAGTAAAACTAGTAAAACGAGTAAAACGAGTAAAACAAGTAAATCGAGTAAAACGAGTAAAACGAGTAAAACTAGTAAAACGAGTAAAACGAGTAAAACGAGTAAAACGAGTAAACAAGTAAATCGAGTAAAACGAGTAAAATTAGTAAAACGAGTAAAACGAGTGAAACGAGTGAAACGAGTAAAACGAGTAAAACGAGTAAAACGAGTAAAACGAGATAAACGAGTAAAACGAGTAAAACGAGTAAAACGAGCAAACTAGTAAAACGAGTAAAACGAGTAAAACGAGCAAACCTAGTAAAACGAGTAAAACGAGTAAAACGAGTAAACGTGTAAAACGAGTAAAACGAGCAAAACGAGCAAAACTAGTAAAACTAGTAAAACGAGTAAATCGAGTAAACCGAGTAAAACGAGTAAAACTAGTAAAACGAGTATAACGAGTAAAACTAGTAAAACGAGTAAAACGAGTAAAAATAGTAAAACGAGTAAAACGAGTAAAACGAGTAAAACTAGTAAAACGAGTAAAACGAGTAAAACTAGTAAAACGAGTAAAACGAGTAAAACGAGTAAAACGAGTAAAACAAGTAAATCGAGTAAAACGAGAAAAACGTGTAAAACGAGTAAACGAGTAAAACGAGCAAAACTAGTAAAACTAGTAAACGAGTAAATAGAGTAAACCGAGTAAAACGAGTAAAACTAGTAAAACGAGTATAACGAGTAAAACTAGTAAAACGAGTAAAACGAGTAAAAATAGTAAAACGAGTAAAACGAGTAAAACGAGGTAAAACGAGTAAAACTAGTAAAACGAGTAAAACGAGTAAAACTAGTAAACGGAGTAAAACGAGTAAAAACGAGTAAAACGAGTAAAACGAGTAAAACGAGTAAAACGAGTAAAACGAGTGAAACGAGTAAAACGAGTGAAACGAGTAAAACGAGTAAAACGAGTAAAACGAGTAAAACGAGTAAAACGAGTAAAACGAGTAAAACGGAGTAAAACTAGTAAAACGAGTAAAACGAGTAAAACGAGTAAAACTAGTAAAACGAGTAAAACGAGTAAAAGAGCAAAACTAGTAAAACGAGTAAAACGAGTAAAACGAGTAAAACGTGTAAAACGAGTAAAACGAGTAAAACGAGCAAAACTAGTAAAACTAGTAAAACGAGTAAATCGAGTAAACCGAGTAAAACGAGTAAAACTAGTAAAACGAGTATAACGAGTAAAACTAGTAAAACGAGTAAAACGAGTAAAACGAGTAAAACTAGTAAAACGAGTAAAAACTAGTAAAACTAGTAAAACGAGTAAAACGAGTAAAACGAGTAAAACGAGTAAAACGAATAAAACGAGTAAACCGAGTAAAACTAGTAAAACGAGTAAAACGAGTAAAACGAGTAAAACGAGTAAAACGAGTAAAACGAGTAAAACGAGTAAAACGAGTAAAACGAGCAAAACTAGTAAAACGAGTAAAACGAGTAAAACGAGTAAAACCGAGCAAAACTAGTAAAACGAGTAAAACGAGTAAAACGAGCAAAACGAGCAAAACTAGTAAAACGAGTAAAACGAGTAAAACGAGTAAAACGAGTAAAACGAGTAAAACGAGTAAAACGAGTAAAACGAGTAAAACGAGAAAAACGAGTAAAACGAGTAAAACTAGTAAAACGAGTAAACGAGTAAAACAAGTAAATCGAGTAAAACGAGTAAAACGAGTAAAACTAGTAAAACGAGTAAAACGAGTAAAACGAGTAAAACGAGTAAAACAAGTAAATCGAGTAAAACGAGTAAAATTAGTAAAACGAGTTAAAACGAGTGAAACGAGTAAAACGAGTAAAACGAGTAAAACGAGTAAAACGAGTAAAACGAGTAAAACGAGTAAAACGAGTAAAACGAGTAAAAACGAGTAAAACGAGTAAAACGAGTAAAACGAGTGAAACGAGTAAAACGAGTGAAACGAGTGAAACGAGTGAAACGAGTGAAACGAGTAAAACGAGTAAAACGAGTAAAACGAGTAAAACGAATAAAACGAATAAAACGAATAAAACGAATAAAACGAATAAAACGAGTAAAACGAGTAAAACGAGTAAAACGAGTAAAACGAGTAAAACGAGTAAAACGAGTAAAACGGGTAAAACGAGTAAAACTAGTAAAACGACTAAAACGAGTTAAACGAGTAAAACGAGTAAAACGAGTAAAACGAGCAAAACTAGTAAAACGAGTAAAACGAGTAAAACGAGTAAAACGAGTAAAACGAGCAAAACTAGTAAAACGAATAAAACGAGTAAAACGAGTAAAACGTGTAAAACGAGTAAAACGAGTAAAACGAGCAAAACTAGTAAAACTAGTAAAACGAGTAAATCGAGTAAACCGAGTAAAACGAGTAAAACTAGTAAAACGAGTATAACGAGTAAAACTAGTAAAACGAGTAAAACGAGTAAAAATAGTAAAACGAGTAAAACTAGTAAAACGAGGTAAAACTAGTAAAACTAGTAAAAGGAGTAAAACGAGTAAAACGAGTAAAACGAGTAAAACGAGTAAACGAGTTAAACGAGTAAAACGAGTAAAACGAGTAAAACGAGCAAAACTAGTAAAACGAGTAAAACCAGTAAAACGAGTAAAAGAGCAAAACTAGTAATACGAGTAAAACGAGTAAAACGAGTAAAACGTGTAAAACGAGTAAAACGAGTAAAACGAGCAAAACTAGTAAAACTAGTAAAACGAGTAAATCGAGTAAACGAGTAAAACGAGTAAAACTAGTAAAACGAGTATAACGAGTAAAACTAGTAAAACGAGTAAAACGAGTAAAACGAGTAAAACGAGTAAAACGAGTAAAACGAGTAAAACGGGTAAAACGAGTAAAACGAGTAAAACGAGTAAAACGAGTAAAACGAGTAAAACGAGTAAAACGAGTAAAACGAGTAAAACGAGTAAAACGAGTAAAACTAGTAAAACGAGTAAAACGAGTAAAACGAGTAAAACGAGTAAAACGAGTAAAACGAGTAAAACTAGTAAAACGAGTAAAACTAGTAAAACTAGTAAAACGAGTAAAACTAGTAAAACGAGTAAAACGAGTAAAACGAGTAAAACGAGTAAAACGAGTAAACGAGTAAAACGAGTAAAACGAGTAAAACGAGTAAAACGAGTAAAACGAGTAAACCGAGTAAAACGAGTAAAACGAGTAAAACGAGTAAAACGAGTAAAACGAGTAAAACGAGTAAAACGAGTAAAACGGGTAAAACGAGTAAAACGAGTAAAACGAGTAAAACGAGTAAAACGAGTAAAACGAGTAAAACGAGCAAAACTAGTAAAACGAGTAAAACGAGTAAAACGAGTAAAACGAGTAAAACGAGTAAAACGAGTAAAACGAGTAAAACGAGTAAAACGAGTAAAACGAGTAAAACGAGTAAAACGAGTAAAACGAGAAAAACGAGTAAAACGAGTAAAACTAGTAAAACGAGTAAAACGAGTAAAACAAGTTAATCGAGTAAAACGAGTAAAACGAGTAAAACGAGTAAAACTAGTAAAACGAGTAAAACGAGTAAAACGAGTAAAACGAGTAAAACGAGTAAAGCGAGTAAAACGAGTAAAACGAGTAAAACGAGTAAAACGAGTAAAACGAGTAAAACGAGTAAAACGAGTAAAACGAGTGAAACGAGTGAAACGAGTGAAACGAGTAAAACGAGTAAAACGAGTAAAACGAGTAAAACGAGTAAAAGAGCAAAACTAGTAAAACGAGTAAAACGAGTAAAACGAGTAAAACGAGTAAAACTAGTAAAACGAGTAAAACGAGGTAAAACGAGTAAAACGAGTAAAACGAGTAAAACGAGTAAAACAAGTAAATCGAGTAAAACGAGTAAAACGAGTAAAACGAGTAAAACGAGTAAAACGAGTAAAACGAGTGAAACGAGTGAAACGAGTGAAACGAGTGAAACGAGTGAAACGAGTAAAACGAGTAAAACGAGTAAAACGAGTAAAACGAGTAAAACGAGTAAAACGAGTAAAACGAGTAAAACGAGTAAAACGAGTAAAACGAGTAAAACGAGTAAAACGAGTAAAACGAATAAAACGAATACAACGAATAAAACGAGTAAAACGAGTAAAACGAGTAAAACGAGTAAAACGAGTAAAACGAGTAAAGCGGGTAAAACGAGTAAAACGAGTAAAACGAGTTAAACGAGTAAAACGAGTAAAACGAGTAAAACGAGTAAAACGAGTAAAACGAGTGAAACGAGTGAAACGAGTGAAACGAGTGAAACGAGTAAAACGAGTAAAACGAGTAAAACGAGTAAAACGAGTAAAAGAGCAAAACTAGTAAAAACGAGTAAAACGAGTAAAACGAGTAAAACGAGTTAAACGAGTAAAACGAGTAAAACGAGTAAAACGAGCAAAACTAGTAAAACGAGTAAAACGAGTAAAACGAGCAAACCTAGTAAAACGAGTAAAACGAGTAAAACGAGTAAAACGTGTAAAACGAGTAAAACGAGCAAAACGAGTAAAACGAGTAAAACGAGTAAAACGAATAAAACGAATTAAAACGAATAAAACGAATAAAACGAATAAAACGAGTAAAACGAGTAAAACGAGTAAAACGAGTAAAACGAGTAAAACGAGTAAAACGAGTAAAACGGGTAAAACGAGTAAAACTAGTAAAACGACTAAAACGAGTTTAAACGAGTAAAACGAGTAAAACGAGTAAAACGAGCAAAACTAGTAAACGAGTAAAACGAGTAAAACGAGCAAAACTAGTAAAACGAATAAAACGAGTAAAACGAGTAAAACGTGTAAAACGAGTAAAACTAGTAAAACGAGTAAAACGAGTAAAAATAGTAAAACGAGTAAAACGGGTAAAACGAGTAAAACTAGTAAAACGAGTAAAACGAGTAAAACTAGTAAAAGGAGTAAAACGAGTAAAACGAGTAAAACGAGTAAAACGAGTAAAACGAGTTAAACGAGTAAAACGAGTAAAACGAGTAAAACGAGCAAAACTAGTAAAACGAGTAAACGAGTAAAACGAGTAAAAGAGCAAAACTAGTAATACGAGTAAAACGAGTAAAACGAGTAAAAACGTGTAAAACGAGTAAAACGAGTAAAACGAGCAAAACTAGTAAAACTAGTAAAACGAGTAAATCGAGTAAACCGAGTAAAACGAGTAAAACTAGTAAAACGAGTATAACGAGTAAACTAGTAAAACGAGTAAAACGAGTAAAACGAGTAAAACGAGTAAAACGAGTAAAACGAGTAAAACGGGTAAAACGAGTAAAACGAGTAAAACGAGTAAAACGAGTAAAACGAGTAAAACGAGTAAAACGAGTAAAACGAGTAAAACGAGTAAAACTAGTAAAACGAGTAAAACGAGTAAAACGAGTAAAACGAGTAAAACTAGTAAAACGAGTAAACTAGTAAAACTAGTAAAACGAGTAAAACTAGTAAAACGAGTAAAACGAGTAAAACGAGTAAAACGAGTAAAACGAGTAAAACGAGTAAAACGAGTAAAACGAGTAAAACGAGTAAAACGAGTAAACCGAGTAAAACGAGTAAACGAGTAAAACGAGTAAAACGAGTAAAACGAGTAAAACGAGTAAAACGGGTAAAACGAGTAAAACGAGTAAAACGAGTAAAACGAGTAAAACGAGTAAAACGAGTAAAACGAGTAAAACGAGTAAAACGAGCAAAACTAGTAAAACGAGTAAAACGAGTAAAACGAGTAAAACGAGTAAAACGAGTAAAACGAGTAAAACGAGTAAAACGAGTAAAACGAGTAAAACGAGTAAAACGAGTAAAACGAGTAAAACGAGAAAAACGAGTAAAACGAGTAAAAACTAGTAAAACGAGTAAAACGAGTAAAACAAGTTAATCGAGTAAAACGAGTAAAACGAGTAAAACGAGTAAAACGAGTAAAACGAGTAAAACTAGTAAAACGAGTAAAACGAGTAAAACGAGTAAAACGAGTAAAACGAGTAAAGCGAGTAAAACGAGTAAAACGAGTAAAACGAGTAAAACGAGTAAAACGAGTAAACGAGTAAAACGAGTAAAACGAGTGAAACGAGTGAAACGAGTGAAACGAGTAAAACGAGTAAAACGAGTAAAACGAGTAAAACGAGTAAAAGAGCAAAACTAGTAAAACGAGTAAAACGAGTAAAACGAGTAAAACGAGTAAAACGAGTAAAACGAGAAAAACGATAAAACGAGTAAAAACTAGTAAAACGAGTAAAACGAGTAAAACAAGTTAATCGAGTAAAACGAGTAAAACGAGTAAAACGAGTAAAACGAGTAAAACGAGTAAAACGAGTAAAACTAGTAAAACGAGTAAAACGGTAAAACGAGTGAAACGAGTGAAACGAGTGAAACGAGTAAAACGAGTAAAACGAGTAAAACGAGTAAAACGAGTAAAAGAGCAAAACTAGTAAAACGAGTAAAACGAGTAAAACGAGTAAAACGAGATAAACGAGTAAAAACGAGTAAAACGAGTAAAACGAGCAAAACTAGTAAAACGAGTAAAACGAGTAAAACGAGCAAACCTAGTAAAACGAGTAAAACGAGTAAAACGAGTAAAACGTGTAAAACGAGTAAAACGAGCAAAACGAGCAAAACTAGTAAAACTAGTAAAACGAGTAAATCGAGTAAACCGAGTAAAACGAGTAAAACTAGTAAAACGAGTATAACGAGTAAAACTAGTAAAACGAGTAAAACGAGTAAAAATAGTAAAACGAGTAAAACGAGTAAAACGAGTAAAACTAGTAAAACGAGTAAAACGAGTAAAACTAGTAAAACGAGTAAAACGAGTAAAACGAGTAAAACGAGTAAAACAAGTAAATCGAGTAAAACGAGTAAAACTAGTAAAACGAGTAAAACGAGTAAAACGAGTAAAACGAGTAAAACGAGTAAAACGAGTAAAACGAGTAAAACGAGTAAAACGAGTAAAACGAGTTAAACGAGTAAAACGAGTAAAACGAGTAAAACGAGCAAAACTAGTAAAACGAGTAAAACGAGTAAAACGAATAAAACGAATAAAACGAATAAAACGAATAAAACGAATAAAACGAGTAAAACGAGTAAAACGAGTAAAACGAGTAAAACGAGTAAAACGAGTAAAACGAGTAAAACGAGTAAAACGGGTAAAACGAGTAAAACTAGTAAAACGACTAAAACGAGTTAAACAGGTAAAACGAGTAAAACGAGTAAAACGAGCAAAACTAGTAAAACGAGTAAAACGAGTAAAACGAGTAAAACGAGCAAAACTAGTAAAACGAATAAAACGAGTAAAACGAGTAAAACGTGTAAAACGAGTAAAACTAGTAAAACGAGTAAAACGAGTAAAAATAGTAAAACGAGTAAAACGGGTAAAACGAGTAAAACTAGTAAAACGAGTAAAAACGAGTAAAACTAGTAAAAGGAGTAAAACGAGTAAAACGAGTAAAACGAGTAAAACGAGTAAAACGAGTTAAACGAGTAAAACGAGTAAAACGAGTAAAACGAGCAAAACTAGTAAAACGAGTAAAACGAGTAAAACGAGTAAAAGAGCAAAACTAGTAATACGAGTAAAACGAGTAAAACGAGTAAAACGTGTAAAACGAGTAAAACGAGTAAAACGAGCAAAACTAGTAAAACTAGTAAAACGAGTAAATCGAGTAAACCGAGTAAAACGAGTAAAACTAGTAAAACGAGTATAACGAGTAAAACTAGTAAAACGAGTAAAACGAGTAAAACGAGTAAAACGAGTAAAACGAGTAAAACGAGTAAAACGGGTAAAACGAGTAAAACGAGTAAAACGAGTAAAAACGAGTAAAACGAGTAAAACGAGTAAAACGAGTAAAACTAGTAAAACGAGTAAAACGAGTAAAACGAGTAAAACGAGTAAAACTAGTAAAACGAGTAAAACTAGTAAAACTAGTAAAACGAGTAAAACTAGTAAAACGAGTAAAACGAGTAAAACGAGTAAAACGAGTAAAACGAGTAAAACGAGTAAAACGAGTAAAACGAGTAAAACGAGTAAACGAGTAAAACGAGTAAAACGAGTAAACCGAGTAAAACGAGTAAAACGAGTAAAACGAGTAAAACGAGTAAAACGAGTAAAACGAGTAAAACGAGTAAAACGGGTAAAACGAGTAAAACGAGTAAAACGAGTAAAACGAGTAAAACTAGTAAAACGAGTAAAACGAGTAAAAATAGTAAAACGAGTAAAACGAGTAAAACGAGTAAAACTAGTAAAACGAGTAAAACGAGTAAAACTAGTAAAAGGAGTAAAACGAGTAAAACGAGTAAAACGAGTAAAACGAGTAAAACGAGTAAAACGAGTAAAACGAGTGAAACGAGTAAAACGAGTGAAACGAGTAAAACGAGTAAAACGAGTAAAACGAGTAAAACGAGTAAAACGAGTAAAACTAGTAAAACGAGTAAAACGAGTAAAACGAGTAAAACGAGTAAAACGAGTAAAACTAGTAAAACGAGTAAAACGAGTAAAAGAGCAAAACTAGTAAAACGAGTAAAACGAGTAAAACGAGTAAAACGTGTAAAACGAGTAAAACGAGTAAAACGAGTAAAACGAGCAAAACTAGTAAAACGAGTAAAACGAGTAAAACGAGTAAAACGAGTAAAACGAGTAAAACGAGTAAAACGAGTAAAACAGTAAAACGAGTAAAACGAGTAAAACGAGTAAAACGAGTAAAACGAGAAAAACGAGTAAAACGAGTAAAACTAGTAAAACGAGTAAAACGAGTAAAACAAGTTAATCGAGTAAAACGAGTAAAACGAGTAAAACGAGTAAAACGGGTAAAACGAGTAAAACTAGTAAAACGACTAAAACGAGTTAAACGAGTAAAACGAGTAAAACGAGTAAAACGAGCAAAACTAGTAAAACGAGTAAAACGAGTAAAACGAGCAAAACTAGTAAAACGAATAAAACGAGTAAAACGAGTAAAACGTGTAAAACGAGTAAAACTAGTAAAACGAGTAAAACGAGTAAAAATAGTAAAACGAGTAAAACGGGTAAAACGAGTAAAACTAGTAAAACGAGTAAAACGAGTAAAACTAGTAAAAGGAGTAAAACGAGTAAAACGAGTAAAACGAGTAAAACGAGTAAAACGAGTTAAACGAGTAAAACGAGTAAAACGAGTAAAACGAGCAAAACTAGTAAAACGAGTAAAACGAGTAAAACGAGTAAAAGAGCAAAACTAGTAATACGAGTAAAACGAGTAAAACGAGTAAAACGTGTAAAACGAGTAAAACGAGTAAAACGAGCAAAACTAGTAAAACTAGTAAAACGAGTAAATCGAGTAACCGAGTAAAACGAGTAAAACTAGTAAAACGAGTATAACGAGTAAAACTAGTAAAACGAGTAAAACGAGTAAAACGAGTAAAACGAGTAAAACGAGTAAAACGAGTAAACGGGTAAAACGAGTAAAACGAGTAAAACGAGTAAAACGAGTAAAACGAGTAAAACGAGTAAAACGAGTAAAACGAGTAAAACGAGTAAAACTAGTAAAACGAGTAAAACGAGTAAAACGAGTAAAACGAGTAAAACTAGTAAAACGAGTAAAACTAGTAAAACTAGTAAAACGAGTAAAACTAGTAAAACGAGTAAAACGAGTAAAACGAGTAAAACGAGTAAAACGAGTAAAACGAGTAAAACGAGTAAAACGAGTAAAACGAGTAAAACGAGTAAAACGAGTAAAACGAGTAAACCGAGTAAAACGAGTAAAACGAGTAAAACGAGTAAAACGAGTAAAACGAGTAAAACGAGTAAAACGGGTAAAACGAGTAAAACGAGTAAAACGAGTAAAACGAGTAAAACGAGTAAAACGAGTAAAACGAGTAAAACGAGTAAAACGAGCAAAACTAGTAAAACGAGTAAAACGAGTAAAACGAGTAAAACGAGTAAAACGAGTAAAACGAGTAAACGAGTAAAACGAGTAAAACGAGTAAAACGAGTAAAACGAGTAAAACGAGAAAAACGAGTAAAACGAGTAAAACTAGTAAAACGAGTAAACGAGTAAAACAAGTTAATCGAGTAAAACGAGTAAAACGAGTAAAACGAGTAAAACGAGTAAAACGAGTAAAACTAGTAAAACGAGTAAAACGAGTAAAACGAGTAAAACGAGTAAAACGAGTAAAGCGAGTAAAACGAGTAAAACGAGTAAAACGAGTAAAACGAGAAAAACGAGTAAAACGAGTAAAACTAGTAAAACGAGTAAAACGAGTAAAACAAGTTAATCGAGTAAAACGAGTAAAACGAGTAAAACGAGTAAACGGGTAAAACGAGTAAAACTAGTAAAACGACTAAAACGAGTTAAACGAGTAAAACGAGTAAAACGAGTAAAACGAGCAAAACTAGTAAAACGAGTAAAACGAGTAAAACGAGCAAAACTAGTAAAACGAATAAAACGAGTAAAACGAGTAAAACGTGTAAAACGAGTAAAACTAGTAAAACGAGTAAAACGAGTAAAAATAGTAAAACGAGTAAAACGGGTAAAACGAGTAAAACTAGTAAAACGAGTAAAACGAGTAAAACTAGTAAAAGGAGTAAAACGAGTAAAACGAGTAAAACGAGTAAAACGAGTAAAACGAGTTAAACGAGTAAAACGAGTAAAACGAGTAAACGAGCAAAACTAGTAAAACGAGTAAAACGAGTAAAACGAGTAAAAGAGCAAAACTAGTAATACGAGTAAAACGAGTAAAACGAGTAAAACGTGTAAAACGAGTAAAACGAGTAAAACGAGCAAAACTAGTAAAACTAGTAAAACGAGTAAATCGAGTAAACCGAGTAAAACGAGTAAAACTAGTAAAACGAGTATAACGAGTAAAACTAGTAAAACGAGTAAAACGAGTAAAACGAGTAAAACGAGTAAAACGAGTAAAACGAGTAAAACGGTAAAACGAGTAAAACGAGTAAAACGAGTAAAACGAGTAAAACGAGTAAAACGAGTAAAACGAGTAAAACGAGTAAAACGAGTAAAACTAGTAAAACGAGTAAAACGAGTAAAACGAGTAAAACGAGTAAAACTAGTAAAACGAGTAAAACTAGTAAACTAGTAAAACGAGTAAAACTAGTAAAACGAGTAAAACGAGTAAAACGAGTAAAACGAGTAAAACGAGTAAAACGAGTAAAACGAGTAAAACGAGTAAAACGAGTAAAACGAGTAAAACGAGTAAAACGAGTAAAACGAGTAAACCGAGTAAAACGAGTAAAACGAGTAAAACGAGTAAAACGAGTAAAACGAGTAAAACGAGTAAAACGGGTAAAACGAGTAAAACGAGTAAAACGAGTAAAACGAGTAAAACGAGTAAACGAGTAAAACGAGTAAAACGAGTAAAACGAGCAAAACTAGTAAAACGAGTAAAACGAGTAAAACGAGTAAAACGAGTAAAACGAGTAAAACGAGTAAAACGAGTAAAACGAGTAAAACGAGTAAAACGAGTAAAACGAGTAAAACGAGAAAAACGAGTAAAACGAGTAAAACTAGTAAAACGAGTAAAACGAGTAAAACAAGTTAATCGAGTAAAACGAGTAAAACGAGTAAAACGAGTAAAACGAGTAAAACGAGTAAAACTAGTAAAACGAGTAAAACGAGTAAAACGAGTAAAACGAGTAAAACGAGTAAAGCGAGTAAAACGAGTAAAACGAGTAAAACGAGTAAAACGAGTAAAACGAGTAAAACGAGTAAAACGAGTAAAACGAGTGAAACGAGTGAAACGAGTGAAACGAGTAAAACGAGTAAAACGAGTAAAACGAGTAAAACGAGTAAAAGAGCAAAACTAGTAAAACGAGTAAAACGAGTAAAACGAGTAAAACGAGTAAAACGAGTAAAACGAGAAAAACGAGTAAAACGAGTAAAACTAGTAAAACGAGTAAAACGAGTAAAACAAGTTAATCGGTAAAACGAGTAAAACGAGTAAAACGAGTAAAACGAGTAAAACGAGTAAAACGAGTAAAACTAGTAAAACGAGTAAAACGAGTAAAACGAGTGAAACGAGTGAAACGAGTGAAACGAGTAAACGAGTAAAACGAGTAAAACGAGTAAAACGAGTAAAAGAGCAAAACTAGTAAAACGAGTAAAACGAGTAAAACGAGTAAAACGAGATAAACGAGTAAAACGAGTAAAACGAGTAAAACGAGCAAAACTAGTAAAACGAGTAAAACGAGTAAAACGAGCAAACCTAGTAAAACGAGTAAAACGAGTAAAACGAGTTAAAACGTGTTAAAACGAGTAAAACGAGCAAAACGAGCAAAACTAGTAAAACTAGTAAAACGAGTAAATCGAGTAAACCGAGTAAAACGAGTAAAACTAGTAAAACGAGTATAACGAGTATAACGAGTAAAACTAGTAAAACGAGTAAAAACGAGTAAAAATAGTAAAACGAGTAAAACGAGTAAAACGAGTAAAACTAGTAAAACGAGTAAAACGAGTAAAACTAGTAAAACGAGTAAAACGAGTAAAACGAGTAAAACGAGTAAAACAAGTAAATCGAGTAAAACGAGTAAAACTAGTAAAACGAGTAAAACGAGTAAAACGAGTAAAACGAGTAAAACGAGTAAAACGAGTAAAACGAGTAAAACGAGTAAAACGAGTAAAACGAGTTAAACGAGTAAAACGAGTAAAACGAGTAAAACGAGCAAAACTAGTAAAACGAGTAAAACGAGTAAAACAGATAAAACGAATAAAAACGAATAAAACGAATAAAACGAATAAAACGAGTAAAACGAGTAAAACGAGTAAAACGAGTAAAACGAGTAAAACGAGTAAAACGAGTAAAACGAGTAAAACGGGTAAAACGAGTAAAACTAGTAAAACGACTAAAACGAGTTAAACGAGTAAAACGAGTAAAACGAGTAAAACGAGCAAAACTAGTAAAACGAGTAAAACGAGTAAAACGAGTAAAACGAGCAAAACTAGTAAAACGAATAAAACGAGTAAAACGAGTAAAACGTGTAAACGAGTAAAACTAGTAAAACGAGTAAAACGAGTAAAATAGTAAAACGAGTAAACGGTAAAACGAGTAAAACGAGTAAAACGAGTAAAGCGAGTAAAACGAGTAAAACGAGTAAAACGAGTAAAACGAGTAAAACGAGTAAAACGAGTAAAACGAGTAAAACGAGTGAAACGAGTGAAACGAGTGAAACGAGTTAAAACGAGTAAAACGAGTAAAACTAGTAAAACTAGTAAAACGAGTAAAACGAGTAAAACGAGTAAAACGAGTAAAACGAGTAAAGCGAGTAAAACGAGTAAAACGAGTAAAACGAGTAAACGAGGGTAAAACGAGTAAACGAGTAAAACGAGTAAAACGAGTGAAACGAGTGAAACGAGTGAAACGAGTAAAACGAGTAAAACGAGTAAAACGAGTAAAACGAGTAAAAGAGCAAAACTAGTAAAACGAGTAAAACGAGTAAAACGAGTAAAACGAGTAAAACGAGTAAAACGAGAAAAACGAGTAAAACGAGTAAAACTAGTAAAACGAGTAAAACGAGTAAAACAAGTTAATCGAGTAAAACGAGTAAAACGAGTAAAACGAGTAAAACGAGTAAAACGAGTAAAACGAGTAAAACTAGTAAAACGAGTAAAACGAGTAAAACGAGTGAAACGAGTGAAACGAGTGAACGAGTAAAACGAGTAAAACGAGTAAAACGAGTAAAAGAGCAAAACTAGTAAAACGAGTAAAACGAGTAAAACGAGTAAAACGAGTAAAACGAGTAAACGAGAAAAACGAGTAAAACGAGTAAAACGAGCAAAACTAGTAAAACGAGTAAAACGAGTAAAACGAGCAAACCTAGTAAAACGAGTAAAACGAGTAAAACGAGTAAAACGTGTAAAACGAGTAAAACGAGCAAAACGAGCAAAACTAGTAAAACTAGTAAAACGAGTAAATCGAGTAAACCGAGTAAAACGAGTAAAACTAGTAAAACGAGTATAACGAGTAAAACTAGTAAAACGAGTAAAACGAGTAAAAATAGTAAAACGAGTAAAACGAGTAAAACGAGTAAAACTAG